>NC_048418.1:5359144-5428904 GCF_013103735.1 Etheostoma cragini | reverse complement strand
ATGTGGAAACTGCAGCACTTTTTTAAGGGTAAAAATGTAGGCGAGAAAATCATATATTTTCAAGTGTCTCTAAAGAGGAAAGAGACAGGTCGTCCTTACAGAGCATTTCAATCAGAGGGTGATTACAAGTGCAGCAGCCATGAGCAGTATGAGAAAAAGAACATGTAAACATGTATTTAGTAAAAACACAAAATGCAAGTATAATCCTGAAAATGATATATAATAGTTGCCCTTTAATGCTACCTTTTATCTGGAAATGTTCAAGCACAACTGCCTTGCCTCCATGCTATCGCCTTTATTAAAATGTCTCTTGTTTTTATAGAAAGCAGGCAGTGTGCCCTAGATTTTTTGATTTGTCTAGATGACAGAAAGCAGGGCGGGCTACAGACACTTAGAGGGTTGATGGTACACAAAGTGCAGTGGCTGGCATTTAAATAAATCTTGCATAAATAGCACAGAAGACAATGCGCAATGTTTTTTTCAAGTGTTACATGATAACATTTTCTCCATTCACAGCATGAAACATGGAAAATTATTTTTTCTAGTTGATTTGAACATGCCCTAATGTCTTCCTAAATTGCTTAGAGACCTGTTTTGAATGTTAGCACTCAATTGAATCAGTGGTTATCAGCCTCATAGATATGGGTTCAAAGGGGCCTGCTACACCTACTAGTAGGTTCAGAAAGATGTTATCATTCACTTTTTAGCGCTTTAGATTTCCAATTATGAATTTAACACAACTAACATTACTTGGTTATGTGTAGTCGACAAAACTACTTGGTAAGGTTTAGGAAAAATTCAGAGTTTGGGATGAAATACTTACATTTGTGGCACACAAACACTGTTCTCCCCAGTGAAAGTCTGGTGTGAGTTTGACCCATGCATATGTGGACTTTCGCTCTTTATACTTTTCCCGACCATTAACACTCTTCAAACTACATTATCTTACAGAGCCGTGGTCGAAAGGTTGCTCTGAGCATCTGATGTGTTATGCAGTTTAGCAATAGATCATAATGGCCAACTAGCCAACATTTAATCTGGGTGATTTAGACACATACAGTTATTGTTATACTGTAGGGGAAATTGGCTTGAATCCATGGAAACACCTTTATTATTTATGTATTTCACACTGCTGTCGCCCTAATTCCGTCCTGCCTCTTCTGTTTTCAGATCCGGCGGCAGGGTGGCATCCAGCTGTTGGTGGACTTGTTGGACCACCGGATGACCGATGTGCACCGCAGCGCCTGCGGAGCCCTGAGGAACCTGGTGTACGGCAAAGCCAACGACGACAACAAGATTGCCCTGAAGAACTGCGGAGGCATACCAGCTCTGGTGCGACTGCTCCGGAAGACCACAGATGTGGAGATCAGAGAGTTGCTCACAGGTACAAACCACTATTTACAAATGATTTGATGTTACTGAATGTGCAGCAGAGATTGAGATCACACTATCAAGGAACCAGGAATTTTTCTTTTCACACACTGAAGATGTTCATATGCACTCAAACAAAGACACCCTTTTCCCACATTAACACTATCATGCAACTGGTAATACTAAAAGTCCAGCCTTAAGTTGACCTTTTCAGTTGCAGAAGTTTCTTACAAGTACTTCTCATGATAAAGTGGTCAGTGTTATAACACACATACTCTTAGGGCTGTATTGAGGACTACAGTATACAGTTTGAATCTTTTTCCAAATCAGTTAGGGAGATTGTAATATTTTCAAACTCAACATATTTAACAATGAATGAAACTTTGAAGCCAACAAAGTAAATGAATAAAAAACAAACAAATCTAATCATCTAAAAATTTCGGAAATATCTGTAATTCTTCCTAAGAAGTTTCCTGGCAAGAACTATATCCTTTGATGATAATTATAGTGAACATAAGGGATGCAGATTGATGACCTACATACAATCTTCTTAATCACATACAGATACATATGTTGCTTGTCATATACAACAACACACACAATCATACAAGGAACATTCACTAAATATCTGAATATTTGGCTATACACAAGAAACACTGGACTACACACACACACAAACACACACACACACACACACACACACACACACACACACACAAAGGGCTGCACAGCAGGTTTGTGTTCTCTGTCAGTTAACACAAATATCATCCACATCGTAAAAAAGTGTATCCAGGCATTGGCGCCGATATTTAGCACCCACTGAGCACCCACGTGTGCCAGACTACCAGTAGGCTACATTCATTTAAAATTAAACATTGCAGTTGGTGCTAAGTGGAGCGTCTGTCACAGTGTGATTGGTTATGTCGCTGTCAGTCCTCTGCTCCATTAAATCTTGTGTCAGTTAAACTTTTCATCTCCAGTCCTATCTGTATTTGTGAGAAGTGGTGCAGTCCTGAGTTGAAAGATACTTTAAGACTTTATTATCGAGGCAATAGGCGTGTGTGTTCGTGATGGCCGCTGTCCATTTACTAAGGTTCGGAAGTTTTTTAAAGGGCGTGTGCCTGTGATCACCCAACGAGGAAAACATAAACCGGTGCCTATGTATCAAGGATTGATTAATTTGAGGTTTTAAACCCACTGAGGTCTTGGTTGTAAACTCCCCACCAAAGGGATTAGAGGATTACCAGCAGTGCCCCTGCCAGTGTTTTTTATATTCTGGCAATCCCTTTCTAATTGGCATTCACACTGATGGCTACGGCAAAAGGACTTTTACCTCTGGAGGGGAATGGAGAGATGACAGAGCTAAAAGAGGAATACCACTTTTCAAACTGATGTACATCCAGAATCCTCTGGAGGGTTATTCCAATCCTGTAGCCAAATAAGAAAAATGGATTTCTCTTACCAGCACCCACACTCATGAAAATTTCTCTGCTGTAAGCCTGTCAGGAGCAGGATATTTCAAGATATGTCTGAAAGCATGATTAGTTATTTCTGCTTTCTAAAACAGTTGTGTTTTAGGGTGATGTGAGAAAGAGAAGTGAAGCTTGGAGACCCTACGTACTAGTCTGTATACTAACTCTAGGTGGGATCAGTATGAATGTAGGGCCAATTATAATTTGGCATCAGTACCGATCAGACCAAGTTGGGCCAAGTCTGTTCCATTCTGGGCCAATTGGTGCTAACAATCTGTAGACAAAACCATACAGTGTAAGCTGTTTAATCATTTTAAACATTAAAGCCCAAAAAATTAATTTGTTACCATGGAAACTAGAAAGTTCTTTATCGACAGATGGAGTTCACTGTTGACACACAAGCTCAGTTACTTCTTATCTGTGGACAGGAAGTCCTAAAAGTCATAAAAATGAGATGGATGACATTTGAACCTCAGCTGAAAGTGTATGTTAACAATGTGTCTCTATGACAACCAGACAATTGGCGAGATGAAGGTTTAATGGACTTAAAAAGCTGCTAATACTTCTACAATCTGGAACTTGAGGACTAGTTTTGTTAATCTATTTAAAATAAACATTTTGGATTTTTTCATCATGATTTGGGACCAAACTAATCCAAACAATGAGGAAAGGGTCAAGATGCATGGTCTACTAATTGACAGTGCAAAGCCACATATTTTTGAAAATAATCTCATTTTATGAAGTTCACTATTCTCCAGACCTCCATAAAGTCCTTGATCCCCTCATTTCTTCATCCATTATCTCATCCAAATAAAGCATATATCCACTATATACTATACTATACTACTATACTTTTCCTTTTCCGTTTGGTACAGGAACGCTAAAGTGACGTTATCACAGGATTTTTTCCCCCTCCCCTTTCCCCCCACAAATCGACTGGCGTTTAAAATTCCAACACAAAGAAAGCGTAAGGTAACAGACATCCGGCCAAAAAGAAGGACATACGTTTTAGCAATGCTCATTTGGTGAGAATGGGGCCGGCCCCTCAGCATTAATTAATCAAATGAGCCGATGAAAACAGTGTGCATATGATCAACGTGCTTTCAATAATGAGCTGTGGTGAAAGAAGATGTTGGCCCCCAATAAAACATAATAGAACAACCTCTGTCCAGATGTTTTTGAAACTTAATTCATGTGGTATGGGCATTGCTGTCTAGCTAACACAACTGTCACTTATGTTTGTTTGTTAGCTATTACTAATAGCGAGCCAGATAAAGCAAAGAAATATGAATCAAGTTGACAATTTATGAAAAACGTTACATTTATATGTGCAGTTGTGATTTCATGTAAGAGGTGCGTTTTGAATTTGTTGAGCAAGTATTGTGTGTAGTTTTGTTGATGAGGTGGATGCTGCCCATACAGACTTCATTGTGCCCCGCCATGCTATCCCTGCCAGAGACGGCATTGCTTATGTCTTGTCTTGCAATTCTCGTAAACCAAACTGTCCCTGTGTACCACAAAGGCTGCGCTTGAGCCTTTGTGCACTCCCCTAATTATTTACAGTAGTACTTCACATTAGGGTGACAGAAGATTGCACTAAGGGACAAACATTTCAAAAAGTATTGGTGGTAATTTGAATACAGACAAACCTAAGCGAGCTCAGGGAAACCTTATCGGGAAAGAAAAATTGAGACGTTTCCGTTTCCTCACATTTCCCAACTACAATAACATTAGGCGTGGAGTACAGTGTGACTCCCACGTGAGTGAAGTGAGTAGTGAGTGGTGAGTTGTAGTTTAGGCTTAGTGAAGATGGAAATAAAAGGTTTTTTATATGCTGCTGGAGTCTTAAAGAAGATTACCATATAAATTAGAACAGCAATTCAAGGCGAAGAGCACATAAATCCCTCCTGTCACAAATTAATCAGCTGAATGACCGGCCGGACGCATAGAGACCGTGCTTTCCCCTCTCTCTCTCTCTCTCTCTCTCTCTCTCTCTCTCTCTCTCTTTGTCTGTCTCTCTCTCTCTCTCTCTCTCAAAGACCCAGAGGAAATGACTCTCTCTCTCTCTCCCTGTTTCTCAGCCTCTTTGGCGCACTCTCTCTCATCCCCACTATGGTTGTTGGCTTTTCGTAATTGGTCTCCCCTTCTCTTCCTTTCTCTTCCTGTCGGTCTCCTGTCCTCTTTGCTTTTCTCTTCTTTTTCAGTCCTCTCTATATTGCCAACTTTCTCTCTCCCTCTGGTGAGCATTTTGAATAAGGTTCACAGTAGGAAGTCAAGCTGCTTGCCTTCCTAGCTCCAGATCTAGTAACACACACACACACACACACACACACACACACCTCTCTCCCTCTATCTCTCTCTATTTCTCGTGCTACAGTTTGCTTGATGGCACAAAAAGTAACAGACAAGGTTGCTGCTTCTGTTCTTCAGTCTCTTGCCCTCTTTTTGGTTTACAATTAATCTTTCTTTTTTCTTCCTTGTTCAGAACTAAAGATAATTATTTGAAGGGAATGCAGGTACAGGTGCAGTATAAAGCAGATCCTATACTGTTTACACAACCCGTTTACATGCAGCCGTCAAAATAGAATTCTTCCAGTTTTCTACAACTGGTGGACTTGTTCATTCCTTCAACTGCCTTTTGAAAAGATCGATCTTGCGATATTTGCACGGATCTAAACACCTTTCGCACATTCCAAATGTGCTGTACATGTCCGAAGAATGCTCCTAAAACCTAGATAATACAGGCATATCCCATGCCAAATCTGAAAATGCTACCTTCAAAGTAATGCCTAATTCTGAATATCCTAAAAGAATACGCTGTTTACATGACACATATCCCATTTGGAATATTGTCAGATTCAGAGTTTAGTATTAGTCTGTTTGTTTTGTACAATATGTAAAGGCTGCTCCAAGTTACACTTTTTACACTTTTTATTTTATGCCCAAAATGCCATGTCGAAAACAACTTAAAACACAACTCTGTTGCAGAATTTTCCAGGTTATGCTCTATTTGACATTTAGAATGTGAACGCTTTCACAATCTTAATATAGGTTGCAACACTATTGTTTTACTAAGCAACAACGGGAAAATGTTCTTTTTGCAGCGAGCATGTCCCTCACCTGCAGCTCACTTTGTTGTGTGTCTCAGCATCTACATTTATTTATAATTGCTTGACCTAGTGATTTTTGAAGTACTGTACTGAGTAATTACTTTAAATTCATTAAGATTCTGAAACGAGCAATTACTTTTCTCAAAAAAATGGAACTGCCAGCATGCCATGACATCTTCCCTCTCTGACTCACAGCGCTGTCTTGATTCCCTTTCAAAAATCTGCATGTCATCAGTAGCTATGGTTCCACTTGTCATTACAATGTAACTTTTGTATCAAGTAACAGCAGCGCACATCATGGCAAGTGACAGGTCTGAGTTGCTCACATTGGTGTCAGCTCTTCAGAAGCAGATGTAAAAGTTGTTGTCACACTGTGATGGGTACCCTCCGCAGTCTGGATGCAATCCTGTCACAATGCTTATCCAGTTTAGGCTAAGCAAAAAGATGGAGAGCGACATCTTGAAAGAGTAAGGAAAAAACAGATTAAAAGGGAAACTGTTATACAAACTGTATGTAATTTACAGAATGAAAACATTTTAGGATTTGTGTCACAAAGTCTTCATGCACATTTTGTGTACCAACTCTCTGTTGAATTATTGGTTTGGTTAAAAACAACAGCACTTGCACACATAGTTCTACATGTAGTACAACCATGAACTATGTAAAAACGTATAATAGCCTTTATCTTTAAAATAGAAATGTATTAATGCAATGAAAAAAGAAACAAAAAGAATTAAGGAATAATAATACACAAAGTTATGTATTTGTGCATCAACATACAAAAAAGCTACACACAAACATGCAGCAGCTGTGTTTTCTTTATACTGCTCCTTAACTTACTTCTTAGCTCATTCACACTGAATTTTAATGCAGTTTTTCTAGTAAAAGGTTTTAAGGCTCACCCTGTTTCATAATTGCAGGTAAATAAAATGATTATGTCATAATGTATTACCTTAAAAGTGTGTCTGTCCAGCTGTCTTTTCTTTTGGCTTTATATGATGTCTGAATGAATTATTAACACATAACACACTACTTGCCACATAACCGGAACGTCCTGGTTCAATTCGAGCTTTGGGACCATTTTGGGACCCCCCTTTGTTTCCCCTCGGCCTCCAACAGTGTTATCTGTCAAATGAAGACCAAAAAGCCCAGATAGATCCCCCACAAAGAATAAGTAAAAGTATAGAGGTTTTTAATTCCTTTCCAAACCAAACCTGGTGCCATTGACAGTATACTGCTTGGATACACTGTGTCCTGTTTTGAATGACGATGACTTAAAGGACCCAAACTGAGTAAACACGATTCCACGCTATGGCCAAGGCTCATTAACACAAAGCTGTAGGCCTGTGGGTGTCAAGTAATTAACAGTGATCGATGTTCATCTCATTACGAAAGGAAAGAGTAAAGCTTACGCCTGGGCTTCTAGTTTGAGAACAATACATGTGTGCAGAAATTGATAGCTACCAAATTAACCTTTTCTCTCCGAAGCTTGGCACAGTATCAGAAGTTCTGCTGGAGGTATAGGGTGCTATTAGTTATGTGTAATGTCACAAGTTGCTATGTGTAATTGCGTTTGCATGTAATAGACATCTATTGACATCTTTCTCTCCTTTTTTTAAAAAAGAATTTAAGATAAAACACACAAAGTTGATAGAATATAGAACACATTAAAGTTACTGTAAAGCCCCTGCTGGAATATTATGGGAATACGTTTCAGGCCTGAAAATACTAAAGTGTTTTTTATATTTTACAACAACACAATTTTTTAATTTTCTTTTACCCCCAACATAATGTACACCTCTAACATAGAAACTGAACCAATGGGTTATGAACAATATTTAGTGTTCAAACGCTGGTGAAACACACAAGCGTGTGTTTCAGATCAACGATAGAATCCTGCTGCCTTTCAGCTCAGGGAGATGATGTCATTCTCTGCACAGAAAGAAGTGACTCTGGAAAACTACTAACTTTACTCACAACGATAAAAAACTTGATTAGATCAGATTTATTATACCACCAACATTTTTTGGTAAGAAATATCCATATCTTAACAACACCGTTGCATTTGCAACCTGCAAATGGGGCCTTACAGTACATTTATGTACTGCATATACAGGTAAAAACTCCTGTAAGCGAGTTTTAAACCAGCACTGTTTAGGTCACATCCGCCATTGAACAAAATGTTGTCTCATTTGTGGTGCCTAAGTCTGTACGTCAACAAAGTAGATCTGAACATCTTCACCCTAAAAAAAATTGAACTAATAGCCAGGTTTTTAGTGACTCACAGTTTGTGGCCAATAAAACCAAAATGCAAAGAAAAAGCTGTTTCATAAACTGCCCAGGTACATTTGGATCAGGATTTACTCACATCTGGTTTTTGATAGTTGTCAAACCCCTCTGGTGACTACATTTAATATTTACTCCCAACCAGTACACACTTAATTTTAATGCCTTTGGAAAGGTGAAGTCCAGGATATTGGAGGAAAAACATACAACCTCTTTCTAAAAGTCTTATATACATGGTGGTTTACGCCGGGACAGGAGTCCACAAAAATATATCAGGAGAAAGAAAAAAGAGAGATCAATAGGCAAACAAAGATATTTTGCAGAGGAGAGAAATAGGACAGGGGAATGAAGATACAGTGCAAGTGAAACATGTGAAAGGGATTCAGAGACAAAGAGAAATAAGCAACATGTTCATTTCCGCTTCCTCAATATAACAGTGCATTAATAACATCCTTCTGCAACTCAAGGCTGAGGCGATTAACCTCCTTCATCTGTCAATCACTCAGGGTTCTGTTTATATGTGTGTGTGTGTGTGGGTGCGTGCACGCTTGCAAGCGTGTGTTTCAGATCAAAGATAAAGTCCTACTGCCTTTCAGCTCAGGGAGATGATGTCATTCCCTGCACAACAAGATGTGACTCCGGCAAACAGCTGACTTTACTGACGATGATAAAAAATATCCTTTTCTTGCAGCTGCGGAATGACATCATGTGTCATGCATTACACATTGCCAAATATAACATATGGTTATTACTCAGTAAACCAGTAGGGAATTTAATTCTTCTATTTCTCATTATTATTATTATTATACAAATTGTGCTGTTTCAATATATACATATTTCACTTTCTTCAGAGCAAGTTTACTCTGGAGACCACAATTGATAACAACAACAATATTCTTTGATTGCAGAGGATATTAATTTTATTCATTGTCTCTGTTTTTGAGTGCAACTTTAAACACAAAAGTCAAAGTTATTTTTGCATATTTACAGGATACATCTAATCTGTGTCAGCCTGCTTAGCTATTGTTATGTGAAACAATAGCTAAGCAGGCTGAGCAGCATGAGGTGGCACACTGGATATGACACATGGATATGACACAAGGATATGATGACACATAGATATGACACAAGGATATGATGACACATCGATATGACACATGCATTTGGTGTGGGAGACCTCTGCGATACGTCCACCACGACACGTTGGTTCTTGAAGGTGGCTGCAGGTGTATTTGGATCCATATCCAGAGCAAGCATTGCTATAGATTCAGTGGTCAGTGGTTTTGGTTAGAATTCTATGAAACATCATGGTATTACCTGGTCTCCCCTGTTAATTGTAGAAGTGAACACCCATAATTGTAAACAATGCTTTTAGTATCTAGTAATTGTTGACACAATACAGCTCGCACGGAGATGAGAAGGATATGTATCAACTTGTCTAACTCTGGGGGTAATGGTGAATGAGCTAAAGCCAATAAGTCGGCGTGTTCCTTTAAGGACACTAACGTGTGCAGGAGCAGCTGGGGATCAACCCACCAAACTTGCGATTAATGAACGACCCGCTGAGCATTTAGACTGCTCAAGTATTGTATCTTACCCGCATGTCTGTGGGAGGAAACCGGAGCACCCAGATTAAACCCAAACAGACAGGGAAAACATGCAAACTCCACACAGAAAGGCTCCTGTTGGATGGATTTTAACCCTCCAGGAGCCTTTCTGTGAAAGGTCGATGCTAGCCACTGAGTCACAGTGCTGTCCTAAAAGGTGTAACCCTAACCAATCTCACTAGTCATGCCTAAACCTAACTAATAAAGGCCTATCACAGGTAGTGTTGGCCGGGTCACGACTTCCCATCCTAGGCAGGAACTTTACCTTATGTTTACGGAGATGGATCAGTGAGGTGGCGGGCGTGGCCTGATTTGTCTTCCATTGCACTGGAGACTACTAGGGATGGGAGGAAGGGGGGTGTACTTCATCTTGCCTTCAGACTCATACTGACTCTTGGAATTTAGTGGGAAGCGAACACGGGCTAGGGTGTGCTTTGCCATGTGCCCAGACACATACGTGTTGTTTGATTTGTCCTCAGACGGAGGCAGTTTGCGAATAGGGGGCAAGTGGAAATGCTTGTACTCCAACTTGAGCTTCCTCAGGTCATCTGTAAGCCTTTTGTTTTCCTCTTCCAATTCCTTGTTCTTCCCCTCGCACACCGTGAGGACTGCACGTGATGCCATTAACTCTTTTTTCAAGTGTCTGTTATGCTTCTGACAATCTTGGTACTTTTGTATTGCGTCATCTGGCCGCCGTGCCAACTTGCACTTCAGATCCTCAATCTCCTTTTTCTTTCGCAGATTTTGTCCACCTATGTTTTTCAAAGAGAGCACGTACTGTCTCTGCTGGTTGAACAACATTTTTAAAATGGTATTCTGATTTCCCTTTTCACACCTAGTTCTCTCTCGGCGTGAACTAGCTGCATGCCGCTGCAGTACTGTGTCTTTGACATTATGCTCAAGCTGAAGTTTCTTGATCTGCGGCCTGAGAGAGTTGACTAGATCTGCATATTCCCTGATCGTTTCTTCTAGCTTGGCCTTCTCGGCATCCTGGAGGTTGAGCATCCGTGTTTGCTGCACAGCTTGTTCGTTGTACTGCTGCACCTCGAGTTCCAACTTCTCCTTCTCTGCTGCAATCTTGGCCAATTTCTTCTCTGCCAGCTCATTGGCCTTATCAGCAGAAACTATGGAAAGCGTCTGTGCCATCTTTGTTTCTGCCAGCTGCTCTCTCATGTTTTCCAGCTGGTACCGCATAGAATCCAAATTCATCTTTACCTTCACCAGCTCCGTGGTCTTAAAATCGTCTTCACGGCACTTGACTTTCAGTTTTCTACGCAGTTTTCGAATCGTTTTTTTCATCCTATTCATTTCCGTCTGAGCCTTGAAGAAATTTTCCGTGATGAGTTTTTTCTCAGTCCTGATACTCTCAATCTGGATTGTTAGCCGTCTTTGCTGGCTCTCTGACTCAGTAATCAGATTTCTAACATCTATAATCTCGCTGTCTCTGGCCATAGTGTGCTTGGTGAGCTCTCTCTGCTTATTTTGGAGTTTAATTTTGAGTCCACTGCAACTGTTGAGTTCATTTTCCAAACTTTCAATAAGCTTACGCTGTTTCTCTGCCTCTTTTTTTTGATTTTCGAAATTCACTTCTAGGGATTTTTTTTCTAGCCGCACAATATCCATATCGTATTCCACGTTTTTAAGTGAAACAGTCAATTCCTCGTTCTTGGTGGTCAACATTGCTATCTCCTTTGAAAATAGATGATTTTCTTTCTTATAGATGTCCTTTTCTTTTTTGTATTTTATGAGTTCATCCCGTTGTCTCTCACATTGTTTTTGTACTGTCTTAAATCTGTTTTTAAATGACGTCAGCTTTCCTACTTCTTCTTTGTAATGGTTTGCAGATGATCTCACTGCATTTAACTCCTCTGTTATCAAATTGATATCAGTGTCTTTCTTTTGCAAGAGTTGGTTCTGTTCTTCAATTTTTTTGAGGGCATAATGTTTATTCCCTGTCAACTCTTGGACCTGATGACGCAACCTATGCACACGCGAGATTAATTCTTTTTTGTCCGTCTCTGTGTTGATTAACTTTTCAATCTCCTTCTCCTTCTGCTCCCTGAACGTCTTCTCCACACAGAAATTGTTCAGATATTCCTGAGACTCCTTTAAGAGACGCGCAATTATCTGCTCTGAATTATTCTTCTCATTTGCCCTGCTGGTCTTTTCGTCCAAAAGTTCAGTTTTGACATTGTTTAGTTCTTGTCTAAACCTTTCTACATGCCTGTCCTTGCGAGCAATTACCTTTGTGAGTGTAGTAACCTCATCTTGTTCTTTTTTTAAGGCAATATCTGCTGCAACTAGTTTGGCGAGCCTTTTTTTCTGCTCTGTGTTTTGGTCCATTAGCCGTTGCTCGTTAAGTTTTAACCTGCTAAGTTCACTCTTTAGTTTTTCTATTTTCATAGCTTTAGTCTCAGTGTTATCTTTCGGCTTCATTGTGTTTGTCTGTTTCATATATTCAATGGAAACTCTAAAAGTCTTTCCCCGTTACTCTCTGTGTAACTGGAATTGCATTAATAAGCAACAGATATATAGGTAGATGTTTACCTCCTGTCAGGTGTCTTTCTCATGCAATGCAGCCCAAGGGAACTAAATGTAAGGTAATTAAAGCATATACGCATAGTTTCCTGCAAAAGAGAAATAAACTAGGACACATTCAGCATGTTTAAGTTAAAAAATGTGAAATGATCTCTAACAAGGTACTCCTACAATAAAAGGTTGGAGGTACTCCAACATAAAACTGAAATGGGATGCTATGACACTGGATGCACCTTAATTAAAAACGGTGGTGATGTCATGACATTCCAATGATGTCATCATCAAGATTAAAGGCATAAAAGGCAAGAGATGATGCTAGACTGTTTTTTATGTGTTGTGATGATGTAACCTCCGACCAGGGCCGGTTCTAGCCCTTTGGTTGCCCTAGGTGAGTTTGAGTTTTGCGGCTGATTGCTCTGCTGATAGGTAGACCTCCTGACAGACACAGAGCCCCGTTTGAGACGCTGCTGAAGCCCAAAACTACGGCAGAAACAAGGGACACAAATGTGCAGCAGCTCCTTGGTCTGTGCCGCTGCTTGTCTCTATTTTTACAGCCAGAGTTGACACTAAGCGATGTACAGGTCTGCTTCAGAGCTCTGTGTGTTTGAGTGTGACCCACTATAGCAATCGTTTGCTTAACCTTTCCAGTAAATTAAAGTGGCAAGCCTTAAGATTTCAGTTCTGTCTGATTTTGAATTTCTATTTGAGTGGAAACAATGGAATAGTGCTGAGAGTTTGACAGTCTGGATCATAGAAATAGAATGCATCTCCAGAGCTATGCACAGGTTACCATGGTTACGTATCTTCAACAGGCAAAGAGGCTTTCAGGAAGTGACGTGGTAATTACAGCTCAGTGCGTCTACATACTGTTTATTCACAGTACCACAAAAGTATGCTGAGTAGTTGATAATATTAAGTGTGTAATGCATAGTATGCAATTTTGGATGCAACGCTTTAATTATCCATTCTGAGGAATCATTTCCTGTTCGAAAACCTAAAAAAATAAAAAAAAACGTTTCCACCACACTGACTGTCAACTGATACACCTGTTATCGTAATGACTCCACACTGACTCTGTTCATTTTTATTTATATATATTTATATATATATTTTATTGAAATAATGGTATTTTACAGGTGTATTGTAAGTAACGTCAACGAAATTTCAAACAAACAGTGGCCTTTCCTTTTTTTTGTTGGTTTTTCCAGCAATGATTGTGTGGCAGACATCATGCATGATACCAGAAACTTGAAACTAAATTAACTAAATGAAATTCAGTTATCATTAATTACCTGTCGCTATCTTGGCAGTGCTGGGCTACCTTGGTTAATCCAAAAATGGAGGGGAAGTGTGGACTCGGGCTGATTGAAACCTATAGTCTGTACTCGCCATCCTGTTTAGCACCACGGCTGGTGTGCTCAAATAAAACAAGTCTAGTTTTATTATTCACAGCAGTTATTTTCCTACTGTGACAGGTAAAAATATCTTCCATGAAAGAAGGGCAATAGTGTTGAGAACACACGTTTGAAAGCAGGCTTTTCAGACTGCTGTGAACTGAGGTCGTCAAGTAACTGTCTGTGCTGCTGTGTGTGTTTGATCAAGCTGCTTACTAAATATTTCAAATATAGTTGCCCTGGAGTTGTCTGTCTGTCTCTCCTCATATCTACTTCCTCTTTTTTTCATGTTTCTTTGGACTGATTTTCAGTTCATGTCTCCCAACTGTCCTCTTTAGGTGTTTTGTGGAACCTGTCGTCATGTGACGCCCTGAAGATGCCCATAATCCAGGATGCCCTCGCCGTGCTGACCAACGCTGTGATCATCCCCCACTCAGGCTGGGACACCTCCCCACATACACAGGAGGACCGCAAGCTGCACTTGCACTCCTCGCAGGTCCTCCGCAACGCTACAGGCTGCCTCAGGTCTGTTTCTCCGATGTTTTTTATTTGTCATCCAACATGTGTAGTTTCTGTCACCACCAAGAGGAATTCTAAGTAAAGACAAAAACAATGTCTGCGCCATTGTTCTATTTCTATGGTCGGCACGTCCAACATCAACACTTTATTACCAAATTATTTCTCTACACATTGCTCTAAAAAATGTGGGCCTCACTATACTGCAAGCTGAGTTTGTTTTAAACATTTTGAAGTGAAAGACATGGGCATCAGTTACACGCAAATACCCTGAAAAAAAATTAAACTTAAGAAGAGAACTATCAGACCATTAACAGATTTTGAATTTGACATTCTGCTAATCAGTGTTACACACTCTTTTTCAGTGAAAGTATCTAGCACCTGGTCCAAAAGTCGCCAGATGACGTCAAACACTCATTTTCACAGTGGTGTCCTCATCACATATCATTTTTATAATTTAAGTTCCGTGGTTGTGTCGGCCGACTGCCAGCTGCTCACGGCGCAAGAGGAGGGGCAGAGAGACCTTGTGCTATAGGCAGAAGAGCCGTGGCCTGTGATTAATCTGAATAGCATGCATTGCAATCAATTAAAATATAATATATCTCGCTTTTCTGAAATCACCCTTTTTAGAAATAAAGAGTAAATCTGGAGAGAAACTCAAAGAGTTGGCAACACTGCTGCTAATACAAACTAACTTCAAACAGATAAATAATTATCTATTATTTCACAACAGTCTTGGTATTCATAGATAGTAGTCTATTATTTTTACCACAGACTTAGCTGCATTTAAGATGACTCACCACTTGGCTTTAGAGCTGCTGTGGCTTTGTGTTTTACACTCGAGACATGATGCTAGTCATACAGTGCAGTCTGGAAGTAGTAAACTGTGGCACTACTTTTTTGTTGTTTACTTTTTTGATTTTCTTCATTATGTTGGTTAAAAAGAAAAGAATTGACAAAAAAATTTAAATACGAACTGTAGTGTATATGAACGCATTTCAGTAGAGTGTGAGAGCATTTCACTTTCACACTCCGGGATTTGGGAAAAGTGTAGCACAAGCTGACTGAGAAAAGAGTGAGAGCCATCACTACATTTGCATCTCTGTCTGAATTTGTGTGTGTGTATGTGTTGGTGTCTGTGTGTGTGTGTGTGTGTGTGTGTGCCTCTTTCAATAACTACTAAATTGTGGGTTCCATTAATCTCAACCACAAAATATCTACTCTACCTTCTCTCAGTGAAAACAAACTACACATATTGGGAGCTTGGGTCCCTTCTAACATTGTATGGGTGTGCAAATGCACACATTTGCTACTGTGTGTATTTTTTTTGTGTTGTGTGTGTGTGTGTGTTGCAGCAGATAGATTTGTGTGGATCAGCTCCCTAAACTCAAAGGGCTAATTCATCTTTCTCACGCCTCGTTAGGGAATGCTGGAAGTCTGATTAAAGATTGAATATTTCATGGCGGGTTTGGTATATTGCCGGCCACCTGCTCTTTCTCTTGCTCTCTCTCTCTCTCTCTCTCTCTCTTTCTCTCTCTCTCTCTCTCTCTATCCCTCCCTCTTCCTCTCCATTTCCCATTATCCTACTCATCTTATCTTAATCATTTTCTCTCCCTCCATCCAGGGCTCTGTCTCCATCTTGTTTTATTACTCCATTTCTTCTCTCTCCATCATATTATCTCTCCTTGCATCTCTTTCTTTTTTTCTGTCTCGCCCTGTTTCTGCCTCACTGTTTCTCACTTTCACACACACATCTTCTCCTTCTGCTTACTCACTGCTTGTTTCACTCAATGTGCATATGTTGTTGTGCCAAATAACAGGAACTGCTGAAACTTGTTCTGCTAGAAAGCTGAATTTAAGTTATGTGCATTGAGTTTGCAGATGTGACACAAATTCTACAGTATCAAATTAAGTGCCAATTTGTTCTTTATTGTACTTACAAGATGATTAGAAACACACAAGAAGTCTGACTGCTGATCTGCATTCTTTTCCGTTTAAAAAAAAATGGAAACACTTAAGAAAAAAGCTATAAGATGCGTGTGTATGTGTGTGTAACAGGAATGTGAGTTCTGCAGGCGAGGAGGCCCGCAGGAGGATGAGGGAGTGTGAGGGCCTGACAGATGCGCTGCTCTACGTCATCCAGACCGCTCTGGGGAGCAGTGAGATTGACAGCAAGGTAGCTTTCTCACACACAGACAACCAACTGCCGTGCACACAAGCTCCCACAGCCTCTAACTCATACACACACAAAAGCACCTGAACAAGTGTGTGGGTGGGTGCGTGCATTCGTGCATGTCCAATAACTCACATTTATATTGCTTTGTAAAAATGTGTTTTGTGGTGGTTACTATGTAACCATTATACATAATTTACATTAATATATGATACAGTTAAATGCAAATTCACTTCATCTGTGTCTTGTGAATAAATTGTATATGCATATTAATCTGTTTAAATTATTTACCTACCGTTTATATGTTAATGTCCAAAGCTGGTAAACTACACACAGTACAAAATAAAAACATGTTGGTTATTTTTATTTATTTTTGGACCTGCAGCTTTTTTATGGATATTTGTGCTCAAATCTTCTTCCTGCTCTGGCAGATATGCCTTTGCTGAAAAATAAATATTACTACTATTTCAATTAATCATATCTTAAAACAACAAAATGCACTTATCAGACATTTCAAACAATTTACTTAATTAATGGATAAAGCTACATTACCATACAAAATACCAAGCTTGCAGTTTTTGTGAGTTTTGTGTGTGTGTGTGTGTGTGTGCGTGTGTGTGTGTGTGTGTGTTTGTGTGTGTGTGTGTGCTTCTATGTGAGCAACCATGTGTATCTGTTTGTGTGCATGCACTTGCATATGTGCTACATAAAGAGATGTGTGTGATGAAGGTTGTGTATGAGTGTGTGTGTGTGTGTGTGTGTGTGTGTGTGTGTGTGTGTGTGTGTGTGTGTGTGTGTGTGTGTGTTTGGGTGCGTGTGTGTGTATCTGTGTCAACCCTGCATGTATGTCCATGTCTATATTTTTGATATTAGCAGCACTGCACAGTTTGTTTATGTGTGTCTACAGTACGATTTGAGTGTGTCTGTTTGCCTGATTGCCATCTGTCCCGCCATCATGTCCATCTCTTTTTCTCTCTCCACATCTCTTACCCATCTCTCTCCCTCTGTCTTTTTTCTTTACAATCAGACCGTAGAGAACTGTGTGTGCATCCTGAGGAACTTGTCGTACCGTCTGGCAGCAGAGACATCTCACAGCCAGCAAGGGGGATCGGAGGAGCTGGACGGTCTGTTATGTGACACCGGCGGTAAGGACGCAGAGAGTTCAGGATGCTGGGGCAAGAAGAAGAAGAAAAAGAAGGGACATGATCAGGTGGGAAAACAGAAAGTTGTAAGTAGGGAATATTTTTACAGTTCTTACTTTTTGTTCTTGTTCAAATACTTACTGCTGGTGCTTCACGTGAGATAAAACTAGATGGCAGCCTCAGCTGAAGGTTCAGTCAGTTTCTTGTTGTGTTAACTGCAGATCACCAGTTAATAATAATAAGCTATTGGACTGTGTTTGGTCTCAGCTGAATGCTGTTAACCTCTACTTGTTTGTACAAAAAGAGGGTAATATCTTGCAAAAATATTCGTAGGGAGCAATGCTAACTTTTGAAGTCGTATCTGTGCACACACACACACACACGGGCATTTCCACTGTAAGGTGCGACATCTCTGCTCCCCTTGACTTGCTGTTTTTTTGGGTTTTTCCATCAGCAAAAGGTTTGAATAGGCCCTGTTTGGTTGCCGATGAAAGGTTCCAGTGAGTTCCGTTGAAGATGATCTAATGGCAATTTCACATGGCGTTGCTATGGCAATTAGCTAATAATCCCTCCTATACTGAGAGGATACTATCCACAGCGGGAAACAAAACAGAGTTACAGAGCCTGGTGCTAAAAGCGAGTGGAGCCAAACCATGCAGTGGAAATGAGGCAATAGTTGGCTTTTCTTGTTATCTAGCTAAACCTAGCATCCATCCTTTGTGTTCAATTTGCACATAAAGACTCAAAGACTGAAGAAGCGGCAGGATGCCAGTGAACATCAGTTTAGTTCAGATCGAATCAGGCTTCCCAGTTCTCATATCTCTTCATCACACTCCTTGGATAAGAAAACCATGCATTGGAAACAGATCGCTCAGGAAGTGAACTACTTAAGTGTGCGCCAGTGTAGTGGCAATGACAGAAAATAACAGCCCAATCAAAGCTGAGTTTACAAATTATTGGCTTCAAGCTTAACAGGCCCACAAGTTCCAGAGCACAAGAGAGACAAGATAACCAGCCACTTTGAGTCCCAATGTGTGAACACTACTTTATCAAAAGAAAGAAATCAACAAGCAGGAACATGGCGGCTAGATTCAAAGGTGGCAGACATTCTCTCTGTGGAATATAACAAGCTGTTGCCCATGTCCACTATTAGATTAATGTTAACTTTGCCATGTCTTTTTTGTGTTGGGAGTTATATTAATTATGCTTTTGTGATTAAATGATTGTGGTAATCAGTCATTGCTGCCACCTGTAGCACTTTGACAATAAATTGATGCATTTTATCAAGAGGATTGACAGGCTTTGTTTTTGTATTTGCTCCGTGGGCTCCCGGTGGTTCCTTCTACTTCCCCACTCATTTCACAACAATAGATTATCTTATAGAATTTTAATGACTAAATAAAAAAAAAAGAAGACATTTACACACATTACAGTTTGCATGAGCTGTAACTTTACTGGTGTGTATTCCCTGTCAGATGTCCACAACAGGATAATAAAAAATGAACCAAAAAGGCAAAATAACAGCAGAAGGCTGCAGATAGAATGATAGAAGGCTGTCATCTTGAGCATTTGTTTCAAATCATCTAGCGTGTATTTTCTAAGACACTGCCTCTACTCTTACATGTTTTTAGTCAAATCATTTTGTTTGACGTTTTGTGTAAGAGCAGATGTCACTGTTTCTACCCCCCCCCTTTTTTTTTTCAACTAGAGGATACAGTGTCTTATTTTATATTGCAGCCCCATGCTGTTCCTAGTTTGGGAACATTTGCTCAGTTCATCCTCTAGCCTCAAATGAATATTAATGAATGCACCACAGTTTTCTTTGATGTTGATAATGTTTGAGCCAGAGTTTTTTTCTTACGTCATAAACAACTAATCTTCACCTACCACCTGGATTATTTAGGGTCAAATCCCCAGAGTAAGGTGATTCACAGCTAAATGTAGAAGAGCATGACAATGCGATTCTTTAAATACTTGTTTTAATGCAATAATACAGACACATGCTACAAGGTTTTCACACAGCGGATTCTGGAGATTATACCTTTATCTACAGATTGACTTTCAATACACTGACTACCTATGCTCAGAATCAAAAATACCAATATGATTTAGTATTTCAGTTCTGGGTTTCCTGGGTCTGTCCATCAGCTGCCAGCAGGAAGCATTTCATCCTCCGGTTAGTTAAAAAAAATTGTGCTCTTCTAGTTGTAGAATTGGCAGAAACCAAACGGTTGCCTTGGAGAGGATCTAACCTCTTGTCATGCTAATAAGCAATCAGCATCACATTCTGGTTGAGTGAAGACGTCTTTTACAACTTCTAGTGAAGATTTGTGGATTGAAAACCCAACACTTCCGGTGGATTAGGGTGGGTGAATTGCTCATTAGCCCTGCATGCTCTCCCCCTTTAATTTCTAGAAAAGACAGAAAAGGGGAGATTAAAAGAAAAATTGTGTATCCAGGCAGAACTAGAGCGATGCGGGATCTTAAAACTAACCCTGGGATCAGATTGTAAAGGGAGAAATCATAACCTCTCCATAATGATAATAACTCCCCCCTCTTTTCCCTGTCTGTCTGTCTCCACTCCAGTGCAGCTGTGGGTGATTACCATGAAGTAGTGATTGGGGAGCTTGTTGGAGAGGGCAAAACTCTATCAACTGTGGGGTAATTAGAGCAGAGAATAAGGAGGGGAGTGAAGAGGAGAGGAGACGAGAGGAGGAAAGGATATGTCGGCAGAGAGGAGATATAAAGGGAGAGTCAAGGAAGTTGGAGTTGAGGGTGGGGCTAGAAAATGCAAAAGGATAAGAGAGGAGAGTGGGAAAAGAGGAAGTAGTGTAATAATAAATTCAAAGACGGAACAGAACCAGAGGAAGACCACACTGCAACAGTTTGTTGGCAGTGTTACGGAGCCTTATCAGATGTCATGTGAGATTACATCATTGCAGATGGAAACATGATATCATTTCTTTAAACAAAACATGTGGACTGATATTATATAATGACAGCAAGTAGGACACACACAGGGCATCCCAGTACCTTTAATATATACAGCACACCTACATATCCGATTCCAAAAAAGAATCCACTTTATGTTAAAACGTACAATGATATGTTGCTTAACAGAGACATTACATTTAGCTGACGCTTTTTATCCAAAGCAACTTCAAATTGCTATATATCAGAGGTTGTATGCCTCTGTTAGAGATTAAGTGTCTTGCTCAGGCACACATTGGTTGTATAACAGTGGGAATTGAACGCAGATCTCCCACACCACAGGCATGTGTTATGGCCACTGCGCCATCACAACCCTAAAGTGACAACGATGCCTGAACAAAGAAAACCATAAACACAGCTATTATGAGCTGAATTTGTAAACACATAGCAGGTGGCTAATGTGTGTCTATTGACTGTTTGCTAAGCCCTGCCCCATCCCTAATGTAGTTAGTTCACACTACAAGCCTTGATGTTACATTCATCAGAAGTTTTTTGGAGCTCCCCAACAGAAGCCCCAGATAGGCGCAAAGAAGCATTGGCTCGGCACTCGCAAATCAGCCCTCGAGCTTGGAGGCTTGCTGGTACCTTGCAGATGCATTCCAGATATGTAATCATGCTAAATATCTTGTTAGCGTTTCCAGTGCAGTTTTGTGTGTAGAAACACCGTAGCAACATGTCCACAAATAGAAAATGGATGGACTCTGTGTGTACAACTGATTAAATGAGACACTAATAATACAAAAATATATTAATACAGATTTCACTTCTGTTAATGCCCAGAGTAGCCGTGCTAGATTGTGATGTCGGTGAAGCAACATCGTGTGAAATTGCCATTAGATCATCTTCAACGGGACTCACTGGATCCTTTTCATCGGCAACCATACCTGTCGCACCATACATCTCGACATTTCGAGTCAGAAATCGAACTTCAGGGGGGCATTCCAGTTGAAATTTATGACAGGGAACTCCAAAGTTACAACTTTCCAGTTCAACTGGAATGCCCCAATACTCCTTGGGTAATCCTTTTCGTGAAATGTCATGTAGTGTGTGATCCCCTGTCGCGTGTCAGTCCTATATTGTGAAAACAGCAATGACTTCAAGACTCCCAATAACAAGACAGCAAGTTGTGTAGTAGCAAAGTTGATTTTGTTGTGGATTCGCTTTAACCTGACTCAAGGAGGTACTTTACTCGCTGGTCTGCTACAGATCCACTATCATTTTAGAATAAATTGTAGGATGACTCAACTGAACCGAGTTAATCATACTAAAGACTCATGAGGTAATTTAAAGAGTGGAGTGACAGATCTGAGTGAGTCATGATTCAAACAGGTTTATTGTGTACTCTGAACAATACAGCTATCTGGTGTCCAGACAATCTTGCCACTGGGAGATTTACCACTTATAACTGCTCAAAAAATGCGTCCTTGGTTTAAGGCAGTGGTCGACAAAAGCACGCTTCTCTTTTCTTGCCAGCTCCTGTAAAAATGTCTAACAGTAATGACTGTTGCTAGTTGATTTTAACAGTTATAGCTAGCTAGCTAAGCATTGCTCTCTGTATTTTTTAAGATAAGGGGGATGCATATAACAACAAGTCCAAAATGTGCACCTACTCATCAACACACGTCAGTCAAATGTCAGTACCATGAATCTGTTTAAATTGTAGTACAGTGTCACAGAAAAACCTCCTGTATTGAACAGCCAAAGCTTTCACCGTTATCATTGATATACAGTATGTGAGTATTTTTTCAAAATGCATCATCAATGCAGGAGGAAATGTTCTGGAGCTAGATTTGTTTTGTTATTACATGCGAGAAAATAAATGATCTGAGAGAGAAAAAAGTTATCACACCGATAGCACAAAAATAATTTTATGAGGGAAATTAAATATTTGGGGGAAAAGGTTTTCAAACCAATAGCAAAAAAAATCTCTCTCAAAATAATTTTTTAAACTCACAAATATATATTTTTACACCGCCAGTGTTGATGGAATAGCAAGTTAGCAAACCAACCAACCAGCCCGCACACCCGGTGTCCCGCTGGAGCTCCAATCCGATCAGGTTGAGGTCGTCAGCGAAGCTTTCTAGCAATGTTTCCACTCCGGCGGAGCCCCACTGATGGAGGTCGGTCTGCGGCTGCAGGACCTGTAGCTCACCACCAGTGTTTCAATTTGTCTGTTAAAAAGTGTTTAGATAATTAAAAGTTATTTATTTAGAAGTGGGCTGGCTGCTAGTTATCTGTCTATGGCGGTGACAATGGGGTAATGATTCAGATGGACACCCAAGACAAGATGGTGAGCATCCGACCGGCCAGTAGGAACGTGGCCCCGCCCATGACAATATGTTCACATCGAGAGAGAGATCCTGAGACGAGACCAAAAAATTTAATCGAGAGCAAAGACTTGGGTGTTGAAAGCAAGAAGAAAAAAGTTTTGAGAGAACCACTTTTTTTTTAGGTAATTTTTTTCATACTGACAGCAAAAATATATATATTTGAGAGTTAAAAAAAGTATTTTGAGAGATTTCTTTTGCTATTTATATGAAAACCGTTTCTCTCAAAAACAAATTATCTCATAAAAGTCTTTGTTGCTATCACTGTGATAACTTTTTCTCTCAATCTTTTCTTCTTCTCTCAGATCATTTATTTTCTAGCAGGTAATAAAGAATCAAATCTAGATCCCTAAAATGTCAGATTGGAATTACAGAGGAGATAGAAAAACAAAATGCACAAATAGATAATGTGCCACCCTATTTATACACTGCTGATGAATAGTAAATCTTCTCCCTCTCTCTCCTTACCCTGTTCTTGTTCTTGTTGTGCCTGAGGGGGACCATGCTGGCACTCTACCACTGTCAGTGCCGCCTCACATAGAATTAAAAATGCTTTTCTATTCTGAATTATGTCGTATTGTCTGCAGTGGGACGGCGTCGGCCCATTTCCAGACTTGGCGGAGCCCCCGAAAGGCATCCAGATGTTATGGCACCCTACCATCGTCAAGCCCTACCTCACACTGCTGTCTGAGTGCTCCAACCCAGACACCCTGGAGGGAGCAGCTGGGGCCCTGCAGAACCTAGCTGCTGGCAGCTGGAAGGTAAGGACTGTGCCTATAGCACTGTGAGACTGAAGGACAGCTGGCAAAGTGTATTGAAAATTACAGTAGGTGCCAAAGTGTTCTAAAAGTTAGAATTCTCAAAAAACACGGAAAAATTTTGCTCATTGTATGATATGATATGATATATATATATATATATATATATATATATATATATATATATATATATATATATATATATATATATATATATATATATATATATATATATATATATATATATATATATATATATATATATATATATATATATATATACATACATATACAGTATATATATATATATTGGCAGTGCAGTCCAGCTACCAGTCCGGACCCTCCCCTTCTGACCCAACACCCTACGGACTGACCGACTAGCACCCCCAAAGTTGTAAAATATTTTTTCAGCCAACCATAATGTAATAATAATAATAATACATTTTATTTAAAGACGCCTTTCTTGGCACTCAAGGACGCCTTGATTTTTATGTAATACATAAGTGAAGAGAATCAATTACAATACACCAGAAATAAGCAAAAAGGCTAAAAAGTAAAGGAAAGTGCATGAACAACAGCGCATAAAATCAATTCTGTGATGCTCTCTCTGTCCCCCCCATTTGTCCTGCCCAGTGGTCGGTGTATATCCGGGCTGCAGTGCGGAAGGAGAAGGGCCTTCCTATCCTGGTGGAATTGCTGAGGATAGACAACGACCGGGTGGTTTGTGCCGTGGCCACCGCGCTGAGAAACATGGCTCTGGACATTAGAAACAAGGAGCTCATTGGTGAGTTAAATTCAAAGACAACAAAGCAAAGAGTGTGAAGTTCCACAAAGGACCAAATTGCCAATTGGCAAATGAAATAATGCAGGATTTCCAAAGAAAACAAAACGTTTTTAAGAGTTTTACTTGAGTTTAATTTTATGTTTATACTAGGGGAGTAATGTGCTTTATTGAAACTGAAAACAGCTGTTATCTTGACCCATTTGCAGAATTACTCACTTGCTTTAATAATGAATATGATACTTGTTTAAGTAGACATGTTTAGAGGTAATTTTTTTAAAGCAGTTGTTAAAATGTCTCTTGTGTAGAAGGTTATTGCTGTTAGTAATGGCAGACTGGTAGTTGGCTTGTGGAATTGTCTTTAATAAAAAAAAGAGATGCTTGTCATTGTTGTATTTTTCTGTATTTATGTAGATATAAAGATAGTTTTGTTTAAACAGATAATAGTGTTGCTCTGCTCATATGAAGCTTGATTTTCCTTTGGAGAGCGATAACTGTAATAAATTGCTTTTCTGCTGATCCCCCCTAGCAACAACCACATGCCTCCTTCCTCTTGCTCTGTCTGATGCTTCAGGCTCTGAGCTTAGCTGGCTGCGTGTGCTCTCAGATGTGAATGCAACCAGTGATGTGGATAGTGTAGGTTGTAATGACAATCCTATATCAGGGGCATGCATGTGTATTTTGATCGGACAGACAGTATTATCCTGCCCCCATGTGTGTTGTGTTGACATGATAAAATTGGATTAGAGACATATTGGGTTTCTTGTGTAGCTTTCATTATGAGATATCAATACAGTCTGCACAGACAGGACCGCTGTGAGCCAACTGGGTTTTATTGCTGTAATGTTACAAATTGGATTGCTTTCAGTGTTTGTGAGTTTGTAATGACGTGAATATTGACCATACTGCAAGTTTTTGAAAATAGATGAATTAAGCTGTTTACATGGTTCAATCATGTTTGATAACATACTGTAATAACCCAGTTTAAATGTGTGAGTGACTTTTTATTTGAAGAGAGTTATCGTTAAAACTGAAAAAGTCATTATGAAAGTTGAAGTGATTTGTGTTTATGTATGACTTGAAGCAACTGGTCTAGTTTCAGCTTGGTAGTGTACTGTGTTCAGTGTTTTTCAGCCCAGACACTCATTGTTCCTAACTTTGGTCCGTAAATGTAACTAATACTCACTAATTGCTCACAATATATAATATAATATAGCCTTTACTTGAAACTAGTGTAGCATAAGTTGCTGCTGAGTATCGTAGTTGTGGAATCTGTAAAGCGTCCAAATCACCTGCTATGCACTACATACCCAATATGTATGATTTTGTTCAACAAACTTTTGTGTGAAATAATGTTAGTATGTATCTTTTTCAGAGGCACTGAGCTGTGATTATTTGGGTTTTCTTGAAATCTGTAGGAGTACATCAGCTGTTTCAAAATGCTAGGCAACGGCAAACTCATCTAAACTATTTTAAGGAATATATTACACAAAGTGAAATGTTACACTTGCACTTAAAGCGTTATTTATGTTTTACAGCTGCCTTTGTTGCTGTCTGTAATGCTGTCTGTAATTGTCTGTTATGAACAGTTGGATAAAAAAGTTATGTTTTAAATTTTGTTTTAGCCTACTATGTTAGTATGGAATTTTGGATGCAGCCCATACTGTATTTCTTCTCAGCAGGGTTCATGTGCAACATTTAAAAAAGTACCTAGTTGCCAGGATACGCACTGTACATCAATAATATATTCGGTATTAGTTTGTGTTCACACCTACAGCCTTTAGTTAGGTTGAATTGAACTAGAGCTTGTTTGCCCCGCTGGTGCGGTTTGTTTGGGCAGGTGAGAACGTGGGAATGAACTCTGGTGCGCACCAAAAGCAGGCTAAACAAGGGTACCAAGACCTGCTTGAAGAAGTGGTCTCGGTACGCTGTCAATAGAACTCTGGAGCGGTTCATTTGTGGTGAGAACATGATCCGTACTCGAACCGCACTAAACAAACTCCGCCAGTCTGAGCTAATGTCTCCTGTAGTCAGGTGTGTTCAGCAGTCTGCGATGCAGCAGAGCAACAAACTGTAGCAGCTTGCAGTGTTTCTATCACAGAAATAGTCTGCGGTCAAGCTCGCCGTCCGTCATTCGCATCTCCGTACTATTTTAAAGATAAAATCAACTAATTAACTTAATCTTCCATACAGTGGTCCAGGGCTTGAATCCTACCCGTGGATGAATGTCTTCCATCTCTTTCTCCCCTTTCATATCTCTGCTGTCCAGGGCATCAAAGGCGGAAATGCAAAAAGAAATTATCTTATATATATTTTTAAAAAAAGCATAAAAAAAGTTTAAATTGCCTTATCTTCATTCCCATTGCCACCTTGTCTCCTCCTTTCCACCTCCAAACCCTTTAAACAATGTTATCCCACCTCACCACCACCCACCCTGTCACTCTTGGCCACAGGTAAATATGCCATGAGGGACCTGGTGCACCGTTTGCCCGGAGGCAGCAATAACAACAACAGTAGCGGCGGGGGAGGAGGCGGAGGAAGCACCAACAGCAGCACCCTGGCGGGAAAGACCATGTCGGACGACACCATTACGGCTATCTGCTGCGCACTGCACGAAGTCATCACCAAGAACATGGAGAACACCAAGGCCCTGAGGGACGCCGGCGGCATCGAGAAGCTCATCGGCGTCGCCCGCAGCAAAGGAGACAAGTAAGCCGAATGGAAAGATAATGTCAGGTGGAAGGGGGTGCAAAGAAAGAAGACGGGAGTACAGAAGGCCCATCATGGGGCAGTGTTCTTACAGTTTGACAAAAGCTACAACAGCTTTCAAGTTGATATAAGAAAGAAATGTTTCAACAATCAGTATGGCAAATGCGACAGCAAATGAACATAGGCTTAAACTAATTTGTGTTATTCAAAGTATAAGTAATTCGGAGTTGTTTTTGAGATACTGAAGGTATAAACCCATGGTTTATACCATGGTTTATACCTTCAGACAAACATGTTGTTTGTCTTTCAGTCTGGTTTTTAATGTCCCTACTTTGCATCATTGCAAGGGCATGACATGCATTACAGAAAGCACATGGAGAAAACAGAAATAACATTTACCAAAATGAAAATGTATGAAATAAAGTTTCATTTGCTAGGCAAAGATAAGGCCACATGAGCCAATTATACCCACAGCCATTAGTCAGCTGTGTCAAACCCTGGAGGATACAGAATGAAATATTGGCCAATCAATCAATCAAGCAAGCCATTATGCAATTTTGGCTCAGTACAATTTAAAGTACCATATCTGAGGAGATAAACAAGGCATTTTCACTTTCTTTCTTCTTTGGAGACCACAGTCAGCCAAGGCTTTAGATACTAGTTGAATGTCTCTGCTTTGTGTTTGGTTCTTCATCCTGCTGCATTTTGATGTTTTAATAGCTCCCACCAGCACAAAACAAAAACAAAAGACAGTCAAGCTTTATACTGTATGTTTTTTTTCCTCTCTGCTGAATTCCCAGACATAGTCCTAAAGTGGTGAAAGCAGCATCTCAAGTCCTGAACAGTATGTGGCAATACAGAGACCTCCGCAGCCTCTACAAAAAGGTAATGTCTGAATGTACTCTGGCTGTGTTCACACTGAAAGCTGAGTAATGATGATACATCTAAATGCAATATTTCCTGCACAGTCTTGTCTCTCTTCCTCTCCTCTTCTCATCCTTTCCATTTCCTTTCTTCTCTTCTTCAGGACGGCTATTCCCAGTACCATTTTGTCGGCTCTTCCTCCACAATAGAGAGAGACAGACAGCGACCTTATTCTTCTTCTCGTACTCCGTCCATCTCTCCCGTACGGACCTCACCCAACCATCGATCAGGTGAATCTCCTGTTCTCTTTTGTCCTCTATCAGTCTTCCCATTAGTACAGTAGTACATTATTTACAAAAATAGTTCACCAAAACGTGTGTCTGAAAACATTTAAAGCGAGAAATAGGCCATGCTGTTGCTGAATCTGTCTTCATTTCACATCGTCAAAGGTCAGTTTAAAAGATTTTTGTCCGATTTTGAGAGGCGTCACGCTCATCCTGCTCGCCATTTCCGGTTTAACACTCCACCAATCAGATTGGTCATTGAGTCCAACTGCCCGCCTTCCGATTCAACATGTCAAATCTGCCCAAATGAAGGCCGACAGCTCCTCCGACTGACGCCGTCAGGGAACACACCAAACAGACTCGAGTCACTGACCTCGCCTGACTGTCCGACGGCCAATAATCGGGTTGATCTGTCAGCGCCTTAACACTGACTCTTTCTTTTTCGTGATTAATCAGACTGACTTTTTCCGGTGTGCAAGTGATGATAATGAAGTGATCCCTTTATAAGATTCCTCTTAAAAAGGCATACACAACTTGCGTTTAACTTGTCATGATAGAACTTGTCTTTAACAAAAGAAACCTCGTGAATGTGTACATTCCTACAACAGGTGTTTACCGGAGCAGCAGGATAATTGGCCGTGTAGGTGCCGATATTACAGTAGACTGGAGATACTAGCAGAGCATTAATGTGTGTAGGAATCAATGCTAAATGTGTTACACAAAAGAGAGACAAGGCAACAGATGCAGCCACACAAACAGGCTGGCGGGCTTCATCATAGTCAGCAACTTCTATGTAAAAGGTTGTTGATAATGATTTTGAATATTAGAGGAAACAATACTGAACCATATGGCACTGAATAAATGGCCAGGTTTCTTCTAACACTGCTAACTAGATATAACTCATTACTGTTTGCCACTACAACACAACACAACACCCCAGGTCCATGCACTTTGTATATTCACCCAACTGTAGGTATGTATCTTTATATGGTACTTTTTTGGGTGAATAATGCCAAGACAGGCAGAGATTAATAGGCCAGTGGGAGTTTAAGCTTAAATGTGTACATGTAGTAAATACAAAAGGAGAGAGCCAGACATAAAGAATAAAAAGACAGAGGCAAGAGTAAAGCAGATGCAGAAAGCAGAGATGACTCAATATTTACCTCTTTGAAGTCACACCCTGGTCAAAAAGCCACATTTGTGAAGAATGGCACATTACCCACAGAGTTGCAATACAAAGAGCACCTACTGACCCTGTTTTTCGACTTATTTTACTGTGATGCTTAGAGGAAATGATACACACAGTGATGTCTCAGAGTGCTATGCCTTTGTTAGTTCAATACAAAACCTGACATTCTTTGAAAAGTAGAAATCAATCTGGCCTTTCTGCCGTGAAGGGACTCCAGTGTAGCTGTCTTTCCTGTTGTAATGTGTTCATGATAGATCGAAGGTCTAAGATATTCCCCTTGTGTGTGTGTGTGTGTGTGTGTGTGTGTGTGTGTGTGTGTGTGTGTGTGTGTGTGTGTAGCGAGCGCCCCTACTTCCCCGAGGGAGATGATGGCATTGAAGGAGAGGAAGGCAGACTACGAGTCGACTGGCAATGCCAGTTACCATGGCAACAAGGGCGAACACACATCCCGAAAGGACGCCATGATGGGTAGGAATTCCACACTGCATGTCTGTCACAAAAACACATTCTCCTATAAAGCTTTTTTCATGTCAGCTTATTGTATATTGTCGGAATAAATACAAAATCACTTAACTAAGTGTTAATTTTACAATATTAAAGGAATAGTTAAACATTTTGGTAAATAGAAAATCTATACCACTCTCATACAGTATTGGTACAGAAAACATGAAGCCGGAGCCAGGAAATGGTTAGTTTAAGTTCTTGACATAGTTATGATTCTTAAGACTTAAAATCAGACAACAAAGTGAACAAAATAGAAATCTGATATCACGTAGTCATGCTGTTGGTCAGTTTTCACTACGAGATTCATCCAAAACATCCACTAAATAGTAATTGAGTCCCTCACAAATAAGGGGACTTTAGGGACCAATTGTTAGTTTAATGTGATACTCAGTGCAATGCTTTAATGTTTATGTGGGAAACATTAGAGTTCCAAGCCATCCTTAATCATCATCATCATTCATAACACTGACAGCCTACACACACGCCTCTGCCTTCACAGTACTACCTGAATAAAAGCTTCACACAATTATTCATCAGAAGTCCACATCCTCTCTGTCTCTGCAGGTCAGCTCTCCAGCGGGTCTTCCACGCTGCACAGAGGAGCATACGTGTCGCCCACTGATGACCTAAAGTATAATCAGGTACGACAAGTCACTTTTCCGTGTTAAATGTGACCACAGTTTTCCCCTTAAAATGTGATCACAAGGCACTCTGTTATTGTACTGAGACAAGTACTTAAGTGATGATTTATCACTACCAGCTGTCATTTAAATAACCTGTAAATACTTCTTCATGATTCACATTAACTTAAGGAGGCAGAGCTACAGTACAGAAACCCCCTAGTAATTTCCTCATGGAGACAAAATATTGCAGCAAATCTAGTCCCTTTATTGTCTTGGAATTTAATAGGGACACCAAAGGGGATATAAAAGTACTACGAGGGTCACTATAAACTTCTATAGAGTCCCATTTATGCATTATAGGAGTACTGCAGTAAATTGCTTTCATCATGTGGTATTCAAATCTGCGCTATGCCAGTAAAAACCTTTCATGTTACCCATCAAACCCTTTGGAAGCAATATCTGAGGTTGGTTGTATATCTAAAGGTACAATTTGGCTCATAGTAATGCACAATAATCTAATGCACTTTGTGTGTATATACCAGGTTGCTTTCTAACAAACTATCTGGTCAGCAAACCAAATTGTTGTAAACTATTGAGCTAAAAACACTTTACACTACTAACTTACCAATACCTAACTGACTGCTGGGTTTTGATGGAAAATGAATCTAATTACAGTATTTCACTTTCCGGTAACATGTTTCAAAGAAACAACTCACCAACTGGGGTGTAGAGTCCCTTTTTTATTATCCATTGTAGCTGATAAATAATAGTTAGATCCTGTATTGACAGATAGTGAAAATTGTTCATCAGAATTTCCCAGAGCCCATCTTGACATATTCAAATTTCAGATAATTAGTTTTGTAACACAGAAGACTAAGAGAAACAGCTAACATCACATCTGATCAATATATATTGATTAGTTTATAGGTTATAAAAAGAATAAAAATTAATATTTTTAATATTCTTGTGGGCATTATTTTAAAATGCTCTCGTTCAGTTTAGAACTCTTGTTGGGACCTGGCCATCCTAATCTTGCTTTTCTCTCAAAAACTATCTTTTCTTTTCTTTTTACAGATCTCTTCTCAAGGCCTGCCTTCAGAACCTTACCCTCCTTTCCAAAATCCCCCTCCGCCTGACAGTGTCAACTACGAGGACCAGGCTTTCTACGAGAACCAGGTTCATGCCGCCGGGCGCCCACCGCAGGGAGACCTAAACATGCACCTGCAGGGCCTCAAGTCCACCGGCAACTATGTAGACTTCTACTCAGCCTCACGGCCCTACAGCGAGCTCAACTATGAGACCAGCCACTATCCGGCCTCACCAGACTCCTGGGTCTAATGGGAGATGAGGATGGAGGAGGAGAGGATGGATGGGGGAAGGGGGTAGTTTAAAGAGTGAGAGAGAAGATGATAGGACAGTTTCCCTCCCTTTCCTCCCCATCCTCCTCTGTAGTTCCTGAGTAGCATCATAGATAGCAGGACGACAGAAGGGGAGGATGGAGTGCAGGAAAAGAGACATGAAGAGAAAATCTCCTGTCGTAGACATCTGAGGAAGGAGGGAGAGCGGACAAAGGAGGATCAGAAGCAAACAGAGGAGCAGCCATGCATGTGCATGCACACCACCAACAAATCTAACGGACACATTTTCTTTCTGTGTTTAGTTTTGGATCAACTACTGCTGCAAGGTTCAGCAGACAGAAAGACCTCCTGCACCTGAAGGGCTCTGAATACAGAACGTAAGAGGGAGGGGCATGATAAAAGGGAACATGAAGGGAATGTTGGAAAAAGTGGGAAATATATGGAGATGAAGAAGGACAATGAAAGAGAAAAATGAAGCAGTGGACTCGAGAATAGAAAGTTTTGAATTGTGAATGGAACGTGTGAGACATACCCAGGAGAAACCTGTACATATGTGGTATAGCAACATGGCTTTCCGTAATGTGAAGCACAAGAAGCAGAGCTGTAGGAACATGTAGGATGTATGTCACACAAATCTTTGTTTCTCTCTGTGGCTTCAATGTGATTCATCCTCCTCTGTGCAAAGAAGGCTTCTGGACTTTGTCATTTGTTACAGTTTTTTTTTGTGTTTCTACTTTTTTAATTCTCAATTCTGGTTGTATAGTATTTGATGTACACTGTACATTTGCAAAGATGCATTGTGTACTGTACATTGCACTATTTTCTGTGTCATGTCAGGCCTTTCGTCACTGGGTCAACCTCATTTCGTCACTAACTATTCCCCGTTAAAAACACTCACAAATACACACAATATCTGCACTCAGACTTTCAAAATTCATATCACAGCTACGGAAGGATGTCCACATGTTGCTATTGTGACATATTGGATATGAATTGGGTGGTTAAGACAATTCTGTGGTTACGGTGCTCCTTTAACTGCCCTACAGATAGTTTCACAGAATGGCCAACTCAAACAGTTGAGCAGCTTTTTTTCTGTGACAAAACACCAATTTCTTTAAGCTAGCTTTGTTTTTTTGGCGGCTATCTTTCCACATTAACACCTCAAATTCACTTTTTTGTTTCCCACTAGTCTCTCCTTTGAGTGAACTGTGCTCATTGTGTACATAACCGTGCCAAACAAGGGTCACTTCCCCTCAGCGGAGGAAGGTTTGGGGTGTGTTAAAGGGTCCAAGTTCAGCTGATGCTCTCAGCTGGACATCCTTGCGGTTCTAAAGATGCCAGTTTGTAAATGCTTTGTTTTTTCTAAACTGTGTTTTACCGGGATGAAACCTGTCTTAACTGCACCGGGACTGGGGAGAAAATACAAAATGAAAACAAAAAAGAGAAAAAAGAAAATCATGGAGGCACTGTGACCGGGCCGAGGAACGCCTCCTCAAAAGTTGTACAAAATTAGTTGATTTCTGTGTTGTAAAATAATCAATGTTTGAAGTAAAAAAAAAAAAAACTTTTCTGAGAGATGGGTGGCAATTCTAACTTCATGGTAGACAAAACTGTTAATAGAGTACGGATATATATTATATAAATATAAATATATACTTTTTATGTGCAGATGTGGATGTCACTTATAGCAGCAACATTATGGAAAAAGACTTGTAAAAAACAAAAAAAACAGCTACATGTAGGAATTTTGTTCACATTTTATTTTCTGATCAACACACTAAATTGTCGACTTTGTGTAGTAATGTTGTTGCTATGTGGAGTAGAGTAGACCAGGGCCCAGGGATCCACGTTTTCACTAAAGCAGTCCAAAAAGGTGCTACACCCATGAGAAGTATTTCCAACATGTCTGTATTTTAACTGTGCACAAAATGTTTGTTCCCCTTTGGATTGATAACAACGTATTGATTTTCAGCCACATAACGGAGAACGATCACAAGTTTGATTTTTGTAAATCCTATGCATGAAAACGCCCTAATTAATTAGTCTTATTATGCTAAATAGCCAAAATTGCACCCATGAATGCATCAGTATTTTTTGTCAGTAAACCTGGAACTAAATGGTGATTTGTTTTTCTTTTCTTTTTTTAAAGTGAGAAAGGCTAAATTGTAAAATGTGACAACAGACCCTGGTTCTCCCTACCCACCGCTGTTTAGAAGTCTTAGAGTCATCTTCTGATGCTTGAAAAATTATACAGTAATACAACTGTCCCCACAAAAACTGGATGAAAAACAGACAGAGTGTATTTGTTAGTAAGCATCTGGAAACGTTATGTATGTCCTTGTGATCCGTAGGCAGAAAAACCTGACTATAAGACCTGTATGGAGATATAACGTTGGTAACCTTTTTGTTGCTAGACCAAACGTGTTTTAAAAAGAGAATTGTGAATCTTTCTATTGCCTCAAACAGATTGCAACTACTCCAAAAAATATAAACAGACCATCGAAGAACATCGGATTGTGGGAGTTGTTTGTTCTCTTTCCATTTTTCAGTGTGTTAAAGGACAGTATTGCTGGTATTCTGTGTTTTAACATTAACTGTGTATTATGTAGGTATTTTACCCTATTTCTAAAGCATTCCATACGCTTTTAATTTGAGATCCTACTTTATATGCAGCAACGACAACAGTGAACACATTGTTGCTTAAATTCAGTTATTGTTGTGTGGTGCTGTATGTTCTGAGGATGGACCATTGTTTGGACAAATGTAAGAAAGACAAACAAATTGGCTTGAGCTGCCCTGTCTCCTACAATCTACGTCCCACACAATAACACTGCATTCTCAACTAGAAAATGCATTTCCTACAGAAAATGCTTTTGAAGGCTGAAAAGCTAAACTGGATTGCTGGCATAATTGTGTTAGAACAAGGAGGAGTAGTGAGAATAGTTGGAAGTGAAAGTGAAGTTGAAGTGAAAGAGTAATGAATGAGTTGGTGAAATGAGAAATGGGTGGGTCAAATACGGAAATCTCAATCAGCTGTGTTTAATATTTTCAAAAACTAAAAAAAGAACTTAAAAGTTGTATAAAACTCCTATTGAATGAAAGATGTAAAACATTTTTAGGCTTGAATTAAGTATGGATCTGATAATACGACTTGGAAAGCAGCTGAAGCTGTATAAATAGCAACAAGTGGGAAAGTTATGAAGGATGCAAAAGAGAGTGAGAAATGATGAGGGTTCAACTGTTTTGCCTATCTGCACCACTATTTCTTTATAGCTGACAGACATAATGACGTATATAAACATATAGAGAGAGGCTCTGGTGTTAAAATGAGTAATAAGATCACAAGTTCACAGCTTTAACTGCAGGAGTAAGCGCTCTCAGGACACACACACACACACACATTTTTTAATTTATCCACTATCTATATATTGTTTAGGCTTTTTTGAGGCTTTTTCAATGTTAAGTCGCTATTTCAGTTAACCTCAGTAACAAGCACTTTATAAATAAACCTGGTGGGATAATTACATAGCATATCAATAAGATGGAAAAAATTCATAGTAAAGCATGTCGAAAAAGGTGATAAAAAAAAAAGTGTGGAAACAAAGTCATTGACATTGTCAACGTCATGTCAAAAAAGTGATAAAAAGGTAATAGTATAGTATGTCAAAAAAGTGAAAATGTTATAGTGTAGCATGTTGAAAAATGTCATGCCATAGCATTTCAAGAAAAGTCATAGCATTAAAAATGGTTCAATGAAAAGTCATTGTATGTCGAAAAAAGTGATTAGAAAGGCATAATACAGCATTTTATAAATTTGTGATAAAAAAGCCAAAGTAAAGTATGTTGGAACAAGTGATTAAAATGTCATAGTATACATAGCAAATCGAAAAACGTGACAAAAAACTTACAGTATAGCAAGCCAAAAAAGTCATGGTATAGAATGTCAAAAATAGTGTTGTTTTTTTTTAGTGTAGTTAAAAAAAAGTCATAAAATGGATTAGAAAGTCATAGTATAGCATGTCAATAAATGTGACAAAAAAAAGTAATAATATAGCATGTCAAAAAAAGTCATAGCATAAAAAATTATAAAAAAAAGTCATAGTATTTTATGTTTAAACAAGTGCTTAAAAAGTCATAGTAAATAAATCATGTTGAAAAACGTGGTAAAAAGTCATTGTATAGCATGTCAAAAAAAGTCATAGTACAAAAATTGGTAAAAAAAAAGTCATAGCATGTCAAAAAAAAGATTACAAAGTCATAGTATAGCATGTCGATAAACGTGATACAAAAAATGTTACAATATAGCAAGTCAAAAAAAGTCATTGCATTAAAAATCATTAAAATCAGTCATAGTATATTATGTTTAAACAAGTGCTTAAAAAGTCACAGTAAATAAATCATGTTGAAAAACGTGGTAAAAAGTCATGGCATAAAAACGATGAAAAACGTCATGGTATAGTATGTCAAAAAAGTGATTAAAAAGTCATACTACAGTATGTCATAAAAAGTGATAAAAATTCGTAGTATAGCATGTGGAAAACGTAATAAAAAGTCATAATATAGTATGTCAAAAATAGTGATGGAAAAGTCACGCTTTAGTATGTAAAAAATTCATAAAAAGTCATAGTATAGTATGTCAAAAAAGTGAAAATGTTATAGTGTAGCATGTTGAAAAATGTCATGCCATAGCAATTCGAGAAAAGTCATAGCATTAAAAATGGTAAAATGAAAAGTCATTGTATGTCGAAAAAAGTGATTAGAAAGGCATAATACAGCATTTTGAAAAATGTGATAACAAAGCCAAAGTATAGTTTGTTGGAACAAGTGATTAAAACATCATAGTAAACATAGCAAAGGGAAAAACGTGACCAGTATAGCAAGCAAAAAAAGTCATAGTATAGTATGTCAAAAATATTGAAAAAACATTTGAGTGTAGCATGTTCAAAAAAGTCATAGTATAGCATGTCGAAAAAAGTCATGGTAAAAAAATTGGTTAAAAAAAAGTCATAGTCTGTATAAAAAAAAGTGGATTAGAAAGTCATAGTATAGCATGTCTATAAATGTGATAAAAAAGTAATAATATAGCATTTCAAAAAAGTCATAGCATAAAAAATTATAAAAAAGTCATAGTATATTATGTTTAAACAAGTGCTTAAAAAGTCAAAGTAAATAAATCATGTTGAAAAACGTGGTAAAAAGTCATAGTATAGCATGTCGAAAAAAGTCATAGTATTAAAAATGATTTAAAAAAGTCATAGTGTATTATGTTTAAACAAGTGCATAAAAAGTCATTCACTTGCATGGACCACACCACAACCATGTGTTAGTTAAAGATTGACTGAACATTATGAATGTGCAAAATTGATGTGGATGTCATCTGACGGCTGGTATGGGAGGATGTGTGATGACCAAGTGGAAGAGACTCAGAGTGGGGGTTCTGTCTCAGAAGCAGTTTTCGCCCGAATAGTTTACAGACCCCCAGACGGTACCTTAGGAGTCCTTAAAAGAGTCATAGTATAGCATGTCAAAAACTGTTATAGTATAGAACGTCATAAAAAAAGTCATAGTATAGCATGTCAAAAACTGTTATAGTATAGAACGTCATAAAAAAAGTCATAGTATAGCATGTTGAAAAAATAGTGAAAATAGTTGTTTCGAAAAAAGTGATAAAAAAGTCATAGTATAATAAGTAAAAAAAAAGTGATATAAAAAGCCATGTTATAGCATGTTGAAGAAAAGTGGGAGGAGTCATAGTGTAAAATGTCAAAAAGTACATTTGTCCTCCCAAACGTGCAGGCTGGGATAGAGACTGACATGAACACAACTTTTAGCTACTGTACATCTATTTGTATTCCTCATTCCTTTAATATCCTGTAGGATTTGACACTCAACCTTCTGTCTTCAAATGATTCTCTTTGTATTCTAACCTATTTAACCAGACACAAAAGATACTTTTTGGCATATGTGTCTCTTACATTTAGGAAATTAGACCTCAACACTTACCTCAACATAAAAGATTTGTACACTTAACCTTCCATCCTCCAATCATGCTGTTATCTTCTTAAACTAATTGACCACACAAATAAGGTAATATTTTTGGCATATTTGTCTCTTTTGACCTCAAAATGTAAAGGTGTACTATAAGTCTCTAAAACTGTTTCAGCTCAATTTTATTTTTTACTCAAATCGTAGACGTTTGACGTTTACAACCCCTGTGTTGTCCTCCGAGACCGGGCTTTTTCACATATTATATTATATTATAGTGTATATTCAGGCGGCAGGCAGCTAACAGAATTTGATGGCTCAACCTTCTGTCTTCCAATCAATCTCTTATCACTCTTAGGTTTTCTGACCTCGCACGGAAGTTATGTTTCTGGCATATTTGTCTCTTTCGCTTAGTGTCTCAATCTCAGAATTTACTGAAACCTATAGGACACCAACACCCAACCTTCTCTCGTCACTCTGTGTGTGTGTATGTGTGTGTGTGTGTGTGTGTTTTGGGGCCATGCTTACCTTTGGGACTGTTAATAGACCTATTTACAGTCCATGATCTTATGGCAATGCTACATACAACTATATTGACGTCTTAAGGGTCATGAGTGCACTCTAGTGATCATTAGAGAAACTGCACCCCGGGTCAGGGTGGCGGCCATTTTAGTCTTTGAGGCCTGTCCTGCATGACTCTCTGCAGATACTGTAGATCAGCACATCATAGGCACAGATTTTATTATGAGAGCTACTTTTATCAACTGTAGCAGTGGTAAAAGTAGTGAATTGGTGTTTGTATCAGTTGTAACACCGCTATTATGTCATTCTGTTTTCTGTAGTTTAGATTATATGATATCAAGGGGAATGGCTATACTTACAAATCCTGGTTGTTGTGACACTGTTTTTGCTTATATACAGTATAAACAAATAACTGTCTTTACACATAAGACTTTTTTCATGTCCTGGACTCAGTCTTGACTCTGACCTTTTTGGACTCAGTCTTGATTAACACCCTGTATTTAGATGACACTTTTATCCAAAGTGACTTACAGTTGCAACTAGGGATTAAGCATCTTGCTCAAGTACACATTGGTTTAAGTATCACAGTGGGATTCGAACCTAGATCTCCCACCCCAAAGGCATGTGTCATATCAATTGCGCCATCACTACCACTGCATGATCAGCCAACTTTATAAAGCTAGATCCCGGGTATAGTTTGAGGGTCTGTTTAAACCCTTATGTACTTTCTGTACAGTTTTCCTAACAAAACACACATTTCAGATCACTGATGAACAAAGTTTTTACTGCTTTTTACGTTTCTGTTTCTTATACTGCCACTACATCATGAAGTGGTAGGAGTATTTAAATAAAGTATTTTGACAAAGTATTTTTCATAACACTAGCACTTCAAAAGAAGTATATGGTACAGAGCAAATCTTTTAAGAAACATTTGGTAAATGGTTGAGTTTAGGATAGGTCGTCGAGGACTAAGTCTCCGTTTTTGCGGGTTTTCGCAAATCAAGGGTTATCTAGAAACAACCTAGAGGTTCCTTGCATGTTTGGGGTTGGATTTCTTGCAAATGCAGTTGGGTTTTAGGTCCTCAATGCTGAGAAATGCAAGTAAGATTCTTATCCATCATACAGTACCATTAGAACCAGATTAGAGCCGTCTGAGCCATCCATCCATCCATCCAGAGACCTCAAACATACAGACAGTCATAAAGTCATAAATAACTATCTTCAGAGTAGAAGAAAAAGAGTCTTGCAACACATACTATGGCTCCCACAGAGCCCTGATCCCAACATCTTTGTGTCATTCTGGAATTAAATGACAAAGACAACTTTTGCACAATATTGTATGTACATCGGCCTATATATGTATGTATATATATTTACACACACACACACATATATATATATATATATATATATATATGTATACAGTATGTAATTCCAGAATTCCCTGAATGAGATGATGATGTGCATGCAATTGAGTTACGTTTGTTGTAGTTAAGCTTTTAATATCCATAGTCAAAGACACATCAATATATTTACATAAATATACATCGGATATTTAATTAAACACAATCAATGACAAATGAAAGTACCAACATTATAAACATTACAGTATTTCCTCATATGCCAATGATGGTGTGACATGTAGGCCATCAACAGTTTTAGTTCAATGAATTTGGCAGGGTTTTCCTTTGTATTATAGGTAAGAAGGCGCGGACATCTCCAGTCACCTCTCCGTCAGCTCTACATAATTTATGCCAAATTATCTATTTTAAAAATACTAGCTGTGCTTTATGTGGGGGATGAGGACAGTAATAGCATGTGGCTATGAGTCCCTTATCAGGATTAGGAAATCAATTTGCCAGTCTCCTGCCGACTCTGCTAAACTTCCAGCTGCATCATTTTCATTTCAAAGGTACGGGCACAGTTAGTACAGGCACACATCTTCAAAAGGGCTTTAGTTTTTCAGATACCCCTGCCTTAGGTGGAACAAACACAACCTTACTGTTTCATAATTTTAAGATGTCAACTTCATGAAATGGATGAAATATATTTCATACAGCAAAAAGTGCTTATCTTGATCAATATATTGACTTACCACAAAAAGTGCAAAATAAATTAATTTTGTTCCAATTTACACTTATAGTGCCCTGATATCTGCCCTGCTTCTCAAAGCTATATGAATATCAAAAAACGTATTCATTATAAAACTCAAGCCGAGAAACTTTTCAATTAAAAGTTTTCATAGGCAGAAATTTTACACTTTTACTTAAGGTAGTATATGATGGTATGTTGGCACAGTTCAAGCCATCACATTGATTAAGAAAATTTGCATGAAAACAATAAATGTGGTGCAATGAAGCAAAATGTATAAAGTGAGGTGTAAAATGCATTTTGGTGTGCAAAAACAATTTCTTTTGACAGTACAGGCTATCAAAGTTAAACTGTAACTCCATTAATCCCTTCTGACCTCCAGATTTCAAAATGTACAGCTCCACTTACAAAGTTCAAACTAGACACTCCAAGCTCCATTATAATAGATACGGAATACATATCTTTTTAGTTAAGTTATTCACATTTACATACTCCAGTTATTCAGAAAAAAATATTATATGCTACACACATACACACACTGTCTTTTACATGTGGGGGCAGCTGTTTCTGTTTAACTAAAAGTACATGAAATGATTTCAAAAAAATAAAAAAAACCTTCATGAATGTGTTCAATGAAGAAGCACAGTGGTGAACTGACTGCTCACTTGAAATAATACAGAAATTCAACAATTCCATAATTGATTCCTAGCTAATTTAACTTCTTGGACTGTAAAAAGTGTGTGTGTGTGTGTGTGTTGTCTGAAAAAGTGCTGGGGACATGTGTGGTCTGTTAGCCTTTAGCCTAGCACAAATACTTTCTTGTCTGCCATGTTAAGACTTCCTCTCACACTGCCTCTGGCGTCGTATTGTTCTGATGGCAGCCTGCTAATTGCTGCCACACGAACGTGGAGAGGAAACGTAAACACAGTAAATGAGCTGTTACTTTAGTCTTCTGCTAACTGCGGCTAAGTTCATGTTTCTGTAGCTAGGTAAAGCCTCGAACCACAGTGTGTCATCTCAATGGGCTGATAAAAAGGAAACAGCACAGTCAAAAGTAGAAGAGTACAAACCTGTTGAACCTCCCAGTGGTTGCCACTAGAGAGTGATAAAGGTACTACACCATGTAGTATTATTAACTGCCATTTGAATGCAAGATTCAAATGCACATGGACTCATGCAGCTAATGAGTACATACAGGGTGGCTCTCCATTGCTCACAGAGCAGGAGATGCCTACAGTAGGCTAGCATACATAATTATTTTGGAAGCAAACAAGTCACAGTCTAACACTAAGCTGTTTTATTTTTGGCTGTGCCTTTCCACTTCTCCACAAAGCCCTTACAAAGCCTGTGTGAGCTGGCTCCTCAGATCAGCTGACAAATAGTGCTCAAAAGCGCTTTGCTTCCTTCCGCAAATACCTGTTTCACTATGTACTTCTTGGCTTCCTCCAGCATGCTCAGTGATCTTTTCCTGTGGCAATCTGCTGTAGTACCAGTCTGCCACCAATCTTCATTTGGCCGTGTCAGAGCTCTTCTCTTCCATCCTGTGAAATCCCTCCAACTGGCTGTCACCTTTTCAAGCCCCGTTTACCCCCTTTTCGTATGCCTCTCCCTCAAATACTCCTGTCGAAGTTCCCTTTGTTCAACATTTGGTGTCCTGTATCCTTTCCAAGTCAGCACAACTTCTCAGCCTGTTGTAGTTCTTTGTCTTGCTCTTACTTAACCCCTTTCCTTCCTTTTTCTCTCACTGAATTGTCTTTCTGCTTCATCCTTTGCGGCCCGGTAGCAAATGTTTTAAGCTAACAAACTCTGCTTTAACTCTGCCTTGTCTAAATCAGAAGTTCCTTACACTTAATCTTCTTTTGATTTTTGCCACGTGTCACTGAATTTGCCAGACATATAAGCTGCCAACATGGAAAAATGTGTATTCTTAGCATCCTAGCAGGAGTTACAAATACTATACTTTATGTTGATTTTATATCACTGAGCTTCCGTATCTCCCACATTGCACCACAAATATGCTTCACAAATAAAGCTTGTGAATTCAAGTAGAAACAAGGCAACAAATCCAACAATGTCAGCAATCTCAACAAAAACAACAATGGCAACTGGCAGGTGTATTTACATTAACAAGTAATTAACAAGGAGTCAATTCTCCTGGTAGATTTCTCATGGACTGTGACATTGTGCTTTGTCAGGACTTTTCAACAAGACACACATTCCCTTCATCTCCTCCTTACCACAGTTAACAGTCTTTTCCTCTCCTCTTCCTGCCTCCTCTCAATTTTCTTCATCTTGTAGTTCCACTTGGGGATCTGGAGCTGGTTATTGTTTTTGCTCCGTTTGAGTTTTTCTGGCGTGAAGTTCAGAGGTGGGGCTTTGCAGAGCATAACTTTGGGCACTACGATGCCTGGTCGCACGCTGCTTCTCCTCAGCATATGAAGAGGCAGGAGGCTTGCTCGTCTCATGGCCACTGTGGCCATGTCGTTTAGCAGCTGATGCTGCAGGCTGGCTCTCCGATCTATAGACTTGGGGAGAAGGAGGATCCGCGAGTTCTGGAAGAATTTCTTGTAGTTGTTAAGTCTGTCTGGGCCCAGACGCTTCAGCTCAATTACCCGTTGCCTCCTCAGGATCTCCTGCACAGCCTGCCGACGCTTCCCGATGCACGGCGGGCTGCCTGGACACACAGTACGGCAAGCTGTGGCAATGACTGGACTGGAGATACTGGTGGTGATGTGGACCATGTGCTGAAGAACGCCATCATCCAGAGGGTTAACCTTGTTGTTGATGTAAAACCCATAAGGGCAGCAGGAAAGAGAGTGGATCAAACTTCTCCAGCAAGACTTTGGCTCTTGGGCCTGGGCCACCAGCTCCTGCACAAGAAGATCAAATATTATAATTAAAAGCAGATGTTCTTTATGATTGTTCAGCCAAGGACCCCTTACTAGATAGAGTACTGTAATTGTTTTACATTTCTAGTATAGATCAACACAAGAGAAAATCCTATCCAACTAGCTGCACGTAACGCTGTACCTAAACAAAACATCAAAGGCAAATCAAGAGAAAATGGTTCATTCAAAGTGCATTTCAGAACGCACACATACACATATCAAGACAAGCGTGGAGAGGTTCACAGTGTGCATTGGCTTCATAAAGCACACATTCTGATAACGATAGACCATTTAAATCTATGAACAATTTTAGATTTTAAAAATGCAGTAGCCTAATACTCATTGAACTACGAAGACTTTTGTACAAAAATAAATAAGTAATAAAATCAACCTGAAAACCTTTAACTAACTCCTTGACAGAGTGCCCTGGCTTTTTTAAATTGCTTGTTTAAAGTTATCATTAATTGAAAGTATTGTGTGGTGCATTCAATAGTAGGACTGAAGCCATGTATAATGTATTAACCTCCAGCATGGGCCACTCCAGGGAGAAGGAGTCACAGATCTGCTCAGCACAGGGCTTTGACATCAGCCGATACATCAGATTGGCTGTCTCATATCGACCAGTGAAGAGAGCCCACTCCCTGGGTGTCATATTGCGACTGTTGTCCTGTGCCTGAATATCACCTCCTGGAAACACAAGAAGTTATGCAAGGGAGAATATGTGACTAAATTGGACTGTAATCTGCATTACATTTCTAGAGCTTTCAATTGCTTGTAAGTAGAATAAAGTTTGTGATGCAAGATTTTCTAGAGTAGCTGTCCATTAACCTTAATTATTTAAAGGAATGTGTTTTACCAGCCAGCATGAGAGCCCTGACACACTCAGCCCGGCCCTGCATGGCAGCCTTCATCAAAGCTGTGAAACCGTGACAGTTCCTCCTCTCAATGTCCAGCCCAGGGAAGTAGTTGAGCAGGTAGTTCAAGATGATCGCATGACCTGCAGCCCAGAGGGACACAAAGACGTTTGACTTGTTTCTGGAGTTTGGCACTTGCAAAGCTTCTTCTGACATATCCACCGTTATTGTCCTTGCTTTTCTACATTTCAACTAGGTTTTTTATACACTCATCAATATTAAAACTTCCCATTTCTACCTTTAATTGCACTTCTATTGCATACCATTTTGGTTTCTATGAAATCACATTGTAGTCAGCAACTGTGTGGCGGAGGGGTGGCGGTGGTTCATGATCACGGAAGGTTTGTGTCATGTGGGCACACATTACTTAGAATTCCTCATGACTTGGACAACAACAGGTTTCTGGATATGCACACACATCGTTATGCCAACCTTTTCAAGAAGCTAATTGAAGGAATGAAAGAGGGGTGCTGTGTTCGCACGGTCCAAGTCTGCCACTACTGGAAAACTTTGAAAAAAATCATATATTGCAAGGCTACACATATTAGTGGAATATTTTTTCATTAGGCATGTAAACAGCTTAGTTGGAATAGCCTCTTTTTTCTCGAATAGGAAAAAACCGTAGTCAGTGTTGCTGATGGGATTTGAAGTCAAACTACAGATTTAACCATTCAGCTTCAGCTTCACATCAGCTTCTTGAACATCACAGCCTTCCTAATTGAGTAAATCCAGTCTAAATCCAGACTAATGAAACAGCTGATCTTCTGAAATTCCTTGAAACGAGCTCAACGCAGAGTTTACGCAACATAAATCCATTAAAGCACTCCAGCTAGAAGCGTATGCATGGTTGAATGGAAGGGTGAGGGGTAGGGTTAACACTGAGAGTTCACCTTGGAGGACATGGCCTTTAGACAAGGGTTTTAGGGAGAGTTTTTCTTCTCATGTATTTGACCACTGTGCTGCAGTGTGAACTCACAGTCTTGGTCAGCTGTTCCCCTGAGGTGTTGCAGAGTACTTTGTCATGAAAGGGGATCAATACTTCTTTTAATGAAGCAGAAAACGAAGAGTAGTCTGCAGCTATTCATCACAGGACACAGAGAGCCATTCATCATCGTTAGCAGATGAGATGGCTGGGGTAAATGTGGCCGCATCACTATGAAATGACTTATCATGGTAAACTTTAATGACAGCAAATACCAAGGCTTCTTGGAACTGGAAGCACCAGACCTCATAATATGATCTTTGCTTTACTTGGGACCAATTTTAAAACTCAGTTCTCTGCAAAAAAAATCTCTACCACTGTAAAGTATGTATCACAAAGTAGTTGGGGAGAGGATGCAAGGTATCTGTCTCACTAGGAGACATACAGTAGATTCTTAGGTAAAGGTAGAAGGAATGCAGAAATTGTGACATCCTGGAAGTTGTATGTGTGTATTTGAAGTGATAACATTTGATGTTTGGTCATGTAACCTGTGTCTGGACAGTCATAGCAAGAGTATTTTAGTACTAGATTTTAATAAGAAACACTAACAATGTAACTGTTTAACATTGTGGTGAATGGAGGAGAAAGATAGGGAACTCAAACTCAATATGCTCTCTATCATCTCCACATACTCTTTCTATGAATTCCTTTCAGATCATATCAATAACAGGATCATTGCACATTTTTAATTTCCCTCTAGTTATTTTCTAAGATTATTTTGATTAAAGAAAACAACCCTTTGTTACAACTTGGGTTTTATTTTCGTGGCTACAGCCATTGATTCTATCAGTTATGATGACATTGTACTCACCGAGGTAACTACTGTAATACCGTATAGTGAAATAAAGTGTTGTGTAGAGTGTTGTTGGCAAAACGTTACAGCCTGCACAATTGTCCGACCACTCATATGTGTCCATTAGTCCATCAGTCTTGGAACCTTTTGTAATTGACTAATACAAAATTAAATTACAAGACAGCACGACTTGAAGCTTGTTGATATTCTGCATGAAAACAGTAAGTGTTGTAAGCTGACCTAATTAAATACTAGGCATATTCGTGCCTTTAAAACAATCTGACTTGAACATAATGAGGTGGACCCGGACTGTGAAGGGCCTTTTTAAGAAACACTAGCACTAACAATCCTTTAATTGAAAAGGTATGTTTACCTGCTTGTGCTGCAGTAATAAGAGCAGTGTTGCCCTCATTGTCCTGCCAGTTGACATCGAGACTCGGGCACTGAGAGAGGGCGATGACCACTTCCACGTAGCCATGGTAGCACGCCATAATCAGACCAGACTGAAACACAAAAACAAGAGTGCTTGAGTTTCTTACTTTCTCTCTTTTAAAGTTAAATTGCTTTTTGCGGCTACGGGGAAGCTTAGTCATAGCTAAATTTCCTCACAGGAGAAAACCATTCCATTGATTCTCATAAAAAGAAATAACACTTATCAGTTATGTTGACTACAAGCACAGTTAAAGACGGAGAGTGAGTCTGTAGACAGGCTAATTATGGGTTTTCGCCTGGAGTGGTCACTTGCCAAGCACCTATTTGTCCTCATTTCTACTTTCTGGTTTGCTCTTATTCCAAAAGGGCCAAAGCTGTTCAATCAGAGTTAGTGTTACTATCATATTTTTCCACAAAGCACACATTAACAAAGGGCATATGGATTGCATTTTCAACCCACTTAAGAGAGCACTCCTGTAGCATCTCTCTATTTCAACTCTGACCCTAGTTAGAACCAGCTGTAACATGCCTGTATGTGAATATGCTATTTGGATAATGAAAAACATGTTAATTCAAAGTGCATATGCACACAGAAGGCATTGTGATCAGAATGTGATCAGAGGAGGCAAACCACATGCGGAGGTGGTGCGTGGATTGGATGTCACTATCCCGCTGAAGTGTAGAGACACAGATCGCATCTTTGTATCAGATGTAACTGGGGCAAGTAAATCAAAGGCCTGCAGAAAGGTCTCTCTGCCGGTTTGTATCAGTAACCAAATCAAAAGTTGGCCTTTTCTTTCTGCAGTTGTGAAAAAAAACGTTTCATTATCCACATTTTCATTTCATCCCACCAATTTAGCTGCATTTTGTTGGAGCCCCGACTGTAGTGCCTTTCACTGTCTTCCCAAATGAAGTATGACAAGTAATTATGCCTTCTGCACTTCCCACTTCAGGATGCTAAAGCACTTCAAAAGTTACAGCTGGTTGACCAATTCAATCTTCATGGGATAATACAAGAACTTGGTTTCAAAACAGATCAAGAGGATAATTACGATCATAAAAAAATGGCAGGAATTAAAGGAAAATATTACCAAGCTACTCTTTAGAGAGACAAATAAGACAGAATGTGTACTAATAATTGTAACCAAAATGACTTGACATTAGCTACAAAACAAATTTTTTGTTTTGTTTACTGAACTCTCAATCCCGAATCTCAACGGTTTGTGAGTTCTGCTTGATACGTGTAAGTTGTGAACATAACACTTAACCACAATTAAACTAAAATAGTACCACATGGCTAATCAGCATTACCCCCACGTGAAGTAACACCAGATTCATTATGATTTGATGATGTTGTCTTTGTCTGTGCTTTTGTATATTTTCTGTTAAGACATTAACCTGCCAGGGACTGCAGATGAAAATGAGCCTGAATGGCTAAATCTGGCACGTTTACATAATGGACTTAATTGCTCATATTAATTAACTGCATTGTCCCTTCTTAAAGAAATATACATGCAATTTTGAATAAAAGGATATTCCCGGATTATGAAGAACCTTCAAAATCTCACTCCTTTGAGGGTCAGTGGGTGGCTTACACCATGATCAACATTGCTGGCCATGTTGTAGAACTGATGCTGTACACACACAAGAAAAGAGGACACTCATTACACTGATGCTACCACAATATATAATCAATGTTCAAAAGGCTATACCTGTGACTTTGGACGTTTTAACTGATTTATCCCAAATCATGAATATTTTACATCACTGCTGACTGTGTGGTTTCCTATATTTAAAGGAAAAGAAAAATCCTACCTTTGAAGCAGCCGTTGGTAGTGACGGCCAAATGAAGCCTCATAAAGCTTTTTGAACTATTTTTTTGATCACAGTTGTTTTGGTTTTCAAAGTGGCACAGTGAAGAATATTAAAATCTATCTGCACTTACCTAAATTATAATGCAATGCAATTGGACAATGAATGGAAAGCCATGGCTGCCTGTAAAGTAGTAAATACATCTAAAACCCTCAACCTCTACAGAGTTTCCAAGATAGATAAAACTTACTGATAAAACACTGGAAGAGTTCTGTAAGACCTTTGCTCATGGAACATCATGTATTTTGACATACAGTTTTATATCTTTTGTTAACTTAGGTTTCCAGTTGAAAAACATTGTAGTCTTTTTGTATACATCAGGAAAATTGGGAACAAGACATAGACTTTGCCGGTTTCAAGTCAGCACGGAAAACCCCGCCAGAAGTGCCTGAAAATCATTTCATTTAAATGGGTTGAACTTACTCTTCTGTTGCGATCCGTCTCTTTCACTTCCTCTTCGGTCACTCCTTGTCTGATCATAATCTTGACGATAATGGTGTTGTTGTTGCAGCAGGCATTAAAGAAAGAAATAGGTTCGGGGCTGTCAGGGCTTGGCGATCGCTGGAACATAATTTGAGACACAACTGAATCGTCATGGGGATAGAAAGAGTCGTCCGAGGCAATGCTTTGCGTGTCCATGCGATCTGGCAGGGCATCAAAGTCCAACTCCTCGAACTCTTGGTAGATATCGTCCTCATCCTCCCAATAGTTTTGTGTGTAATCAACATCATAAACCTCGCTATCATCCTCTCCAGACACCCCACACTCAACCCCTTTTTTTTCAACATTGGTGATGGATATGGCAGGTGTACCCATAGCCACTCTATTTGTCCTAAGCGGACTCTTACCCAGTCCCGCAACTCTGAACCCTCCATTCTCCAGAACCTTTGAACCTTCACTCTGTTCCTCTGTTATTAACACCATTTAAACCCTCACCAGCCCCCAAACACTTTTAAATTATTGTGTGGTGGCAGGGGATTCCTTGCGAAACCTTGAGTTTATGTCCACAGGCCCACAGCAATACATTGTCTCATCATACCAGACAGTAGATTGAATCCTGCCAGGCTATTGACCTTTATCGGTTTCCATCTCAGTCTGGTTTTTCCAACAAATAAGGGTTACAAAGGTCACAAGAGAGGCATGAGATCATCACACATGCTCCCGATCCACCATCATTGTCTAATTAATCTTCTTTGGATGCCATAGACTTTAGGATTCCCTAGAACTCCACAAACCAATTTTGGTCAAGAAAGGTTTGATCGTATGCGTGATCTGAGGCAGTCATTCTGAACTAAAAAGTGACCAAATAGTTTCAATAAAAAAATAAAAAAGTTTTTTCTTCATTGAATGAGTCCACCAGTGTCACGTCTACAAATGCAATGAGTTTGACAAGCCCCAAAGTTTCCATGAGTTCCAGTGGTGGAAAAGTCACTGCCCATTTCCATGTGACTCTTCGCAATGGCACCAAAAGCCTTGTCTGTCCGATCTCTAATCATGGCTTCATAAAACAGGCATGAAGCTTGAATTCTTGAAATCTTGATGAGAATTTAATTCCAAAGATGGATGTCCTCTGTAAAGTACAGCAAGCAGTCGTCCTGGTTAGAAACAGTAAGAGTCACCACCAACAGCAACTAATCATGTTTCCCCGTGGAGAAACATTGAGCTTCCTTTGATGATGGCCGGCCGTGGGATGAGAGACATTCTCTTGAACTGATACGTGATAATCCCTTTAGTCGCTCTCTCTTTAGCTCTAGCTGGTCCGTCGTATTCCCCTCCCCTGTGACAATACAGTTTGTATGATGTCAATTGGAATAATAAAGTTTAACATTGAATGGTACAAGCATAGAAGCAATGTCTCACCTTTAAAAATCTTCTCTCTTAATATCCTCAGATGTCCTTACACAGGGACAACAGAAGAAAAACAAGGATGTGTACCAGGGTGTTCTTGTTGTTCTAGACACAGGATATGCAAAGTAAATGCAACAAATACAAAAAAACACTCACGCCAATGTTTACACCAACGTTCATTTACTACATTTGTTCTGACCAAAACGCCCTTATTAGTGAATTATCGTTATCAGTGCAACAGATCAAGCTGACCTCCCCCCCCCCCCCCCCCCCCCCCCGCATGGTTTCATCTTCTGCTGCACTTAACACTGCAAGCTTAGACTGGATTTAACAACCATGTGACTTCATGTGTGTATACAGTGGAAGGACTGGGATCCCCCATAACCAAGACAAAGTCACCTTCATCAGTCTCTAAGGCTGTCCAGCAGTTACTTTTCAATTGATGCAAATGAAAAAAAAATGTTTAATATTTATTGTAATATTTATTGTTAGGTTTTACAAATTAAGATAGAAAATTCAAGTTTCCAAGTGTGGACTTATTATTGCTTCCACACATGACAAGTTTGCATTGATATAAAATATTACTGAGCTGGATTCAAGTAACCAGTTTGGCTCGTAAATCAGTCTAATTCACACGGTCACGCACTGAGCATCCGATCTGGGCATACGTGCCAGACAGTTGGGGATTCCAAGTGTTTTGTGCCAACTGCCTTGGCCAGTTGAGGTTTGCCACACTGAGCCAAGATGTACAGAAACACTAATCTCTAGCGGGTAAATCCTGCCTTTCCTGAAACACATTATACCATTCTGTGTTATAAACTGCCCTTCACTTGTGCTTTGTGGGGTCAAATAATCATTTGCACGTTCTCTTTAACCCTGGTCTGAAAATGACTGTGCAAAGTAGTCATCTGTGCCAGAGAGTGTACATTTCACTTTTGTTCTTTGCCTGCTGTCTGGCTTTAAAGTGGAGAAGAAATAGAACTATCAAACTCTTCAAGACACAGCACTAATCTCTTCAGAGCTCCTTCAGGACAGACAAATTACAGGCACTTAGTCCAGGATTTGATAGTCATGAAAAGGTCGATCCCATTGTGCTTGTGAATAATGAAGCACAGGTTGGGAAAAATCTGTTTTAGCATGTCAGAAATCATTTCAGCTGCACATGCTCCTAATCTGCACTTGGCTTCCAAAGCTGTTAAGACATCTTTGCATTAGCAGAAAGGTAATTGGATTCAGCAGAAAATACCCCACATCCCACTTTCCTAGAGCTGTGCTTTTCCATTAGAAGTAGGCTGTTATAAACTGCTGATGTTAAATTCTGATGTAAATTATATTAATTTTGACAAAGATATTAGTGATATTTTTGGTAATTAATGGCCTGTGTTCTGTGTCACATTTTCCTTACAAATCTCCAAATAAATCAAAACTAAAGGCCAAATGGGAAAAGCTATAGGGACTAGAACTAGTATTTGTCAAAAGGCCCAATATAGAATCATCTGTATCATGAGTTGGAAGGTCAAAAAATAAAGCCTAAAGACAGATGACACTTACACAAATAATGGGTTAGGCCTTAGAACACGCACACTGACAGATTTTCTGTGGTTGGACCACGGACTTTATAAAAGATGAACCTTTTCTCTGCAACGTCACTCAAAAGCTTCCAAGGTGCCGAAATGAATCTCAAAGTGGGCGGCTACCAAGGCTACAGCCGTCACCATCTTGCCAGTGCATGACGTCACCTAACTACCAGCTAATCCAAATATGGGTAAAGAGGTGGAGCATTGACAGAGCTGAGTGAATGAAGCTGAATGAAGCCTACAGTCCATGCTCTCCTGCGGTTACGACAGCCACCTGTCACTCAAAGCCGCACACCCTTTGTTGTGCAGAGCTTTAAGCTGGATTAAATGGTTACGTTGTATAAAAAGAAATTCACCTCATGTACAGTTGCCATGAAGGGGGAACTTAGCTATCAAGAACAAAATGTTGTTGTTTTTGTACCAGGCTAAAAACATTTTTATTACTGCTGTAAAGTAGGGCATTTTAACATGAGGTCTATGGGGATTGACTCCCTTTGGAGCAGACCTTCCACATTGGCTACAATTTTCAGCACCTGAGGTTGCCCCCCTGGGTGTAACCTGCTGGCTTCCTGCTAGCTTCGCACTAGACACCCTGCTCCACAGCGTTACAACGGAGGGTCTGCATAGTCCACACAGCATTCCGGTATGGGAGAATAACGTGCTCTGGTAGATTGGCATTTATTTAAACCAATCACAAATGCCTTGGGCTACCTAATAAGTGCATCCATGTCCCAGAAATGCTTGTTACTAACCTAGCTCTGGGGAGTCATTCCCCGGAGTCCTTATGTTCTTTTCCCCCAGAATGTTCCCTTGGATCAGAGAGGCTCCAAAATCAGGGTAGCATCTGTCGCCTTGATCCCGCTCCACGTTCTGTGATGCCATGTTCTACTGCTACACTGCAGTGCCCTGCTACGTCCTGCTGTGCCTTGTAATGCCGCACAGCGTCCTGCTATGCAATGAACTACTTCAAAGAACTGCTACAGACTACTAATTTTTTCTATTTTTGTTATTGCCACTCTTCATTCTAACCCCAACCGGCCCGTCAGACACCGCCTACCAAGAGCCTGGGTCTGACCGAGGTTTCTGCCTAAAAGGAAGTTTTTCCTCGCCACTGTCGCACTGTTGCTTGCTCTGGAGGAGACTACTAGAACTGTTGGGTCCTTGTAAATTCTGGAGTGTGGTCTATCTGTATAGTGTCTTGAGATAACTCTTGTTATGAATTGATACTATAAATAAAATTGAATTGAATAAAATTGAATTGAATTAATAAGCACCATTGTACCTCATTTGGTTGCAGTTCCACCAACCTTGTAACATTATAAAAAAAACAATTATCTACTATCTTACGTGGAAAAACCACATTACCCACAGTCTTAAGCGTAACAGCAATGTTTCTGATTGGTCCAACTCGCTGTTACCATAGAAACGTTAACTGAACAGCTAGAGCGACAACAATAACTAGCTAGCTGACTAGCAAAGGGAGCTTCTTGTCACTGACTTTCAGTGGCCAGAGAACGTATGAAATAACATCCAGTTGTTTATCAGGCAATATATCCGGAAGTTCACTAATGGGAAAAGTTAACCAAATTAACCTCAAAAACATTAGGTTGAGTTGTTTTCCGAGCTCACTCACTATGGGCTTCTTTTCAAGACCGTTTGCTGGCATCAGGAGGAGGGCTGCTGTCTTTGCGGCACTTAAAAAAATGACGGACATCTATTTTTAAAACCCATTCATCAATAACTACATGAGACATGTAGCCTAATGTAGGATAGTGAGACTGACAAATCTTTGACTACTGTTAACGTGGGCTGTAAAAAAGAAAACACTCACAATTCCTTGTAAACTTTACCTTCTCAGATTCATTTATTATTTCAATCATTTTCAGAAGCATGTGGTGGGATACTTACCCAGTAAGGGTAAAGAAAAACAGAATGTTTTTTTCATTGTTTTGCGTTTTTTGCTCACCAATCTTGTTAATAATCTCACCACTCCTGACATTTATCTTCCAACTCCTTATATGTTTGTCCTAACACCAACATATGGATCCACAACTCCTAGCCAAAAATAAACAGACAGGAGCAACACCAATAACATCTGTTTCAGGATCATGTTGTCTGCAGTGTGAAGAAACAACACCACACTGAGAACTCATTTCAACTCTTTATTTTGTTTCATATTACTAAACCAACAATTTAAAGACCTTAGAGTGCATATACCTTTGTTAGACTAAATGCCACAGCCATTTTTGTGCATAGAAAAATATAAATCATTTGCTTCTAGAAATTGAAATTCATGACCAAAATGTGATGTGTCCAGCTTAGTTCACAGGGATACTTAAAGGTCACTATGTATGTATGTGAGCATTCTACACAGCAGCATTAAAGCTGTCATCACTAAAGTTAATGTAATTCACAATCCATTTCAATAGAAAAGCACATTATATTCGTCAAACTCCTAATATATAAACTGCTCACACAAATGCGGTGTCAAAAAGGGATGCAAAACTGAAATTCTTGTCAAACCCATGGTGCAGCGTCAACGCAGTAACATGCTGACATGTTTAGTCTCGGTGGAAGGGAAATAACGTGTTGACTGTGTTGCATTGGATTCTGAAAGGATGCAAATTGTTGTATAAAGTGCACATTAAAACATTTGCAATGAAAAAATAAGAAAAAAACATTGTTAATTAGTACTTGACCATTATTGTCCCCCAAAAAACTGATCTCTAAAAACATCTGAAACTTCTCTCTCAGGCGTTTAGGAGCAGCAAGAAACAGTTTAAAAGAATGGCTGTCGTCAGAAGTTAACGTCTCGTAAAATCTTTAGTTTAATTGTGATGTTTTGTTCTGTATTGGGTCTAGGAATATAACTTTGTGAAAACAAAATTGTGAAACAGGAAGGGACTAACCTTTGGGCATTTTCTAACGGGTTGTGGACCAGAGGAGACAATGTGATCACGCGAGTGACATATTTGGATACAACACTTAGACACCGACTTTACATTCCCATGCAAATAGTGATCTGGGAGTGTAAGTGGTTGTGGAAAACAAAGTTTTTTTTAACCTTAAAGCGATTGTTTGACATTTTGGGAAGTCTTGACGTTGCCAGACAGCCAGCGATGACTCCAGGGTGTCACTGCCCTCCATCAAGAAATAGTTCCAGTATGTAACCCTTTGTGAAATGTTTGTACAGACGAGACATAACGTGTTAATTAGTGAGCTGTAGAGGTGTGGGTATGTATTTCTTTAAACTGCTTTAAAAAGACATTGCCATTAGTTGAGCGGACTGAGAGCAACACATTCGTCCATTATCAAATAAACATGTAGATCAACAAGGCAGTCTTTTGGTTTTTCTTGTATTTCGTTCAGATTGGTAAATATAGGAGTAGTGTATTTTAGAGAAGGCATGCAGGTGTGACTACTTATGAAATACAACTTTAAGCTTCAGGAAAAACGGGAGCCGGACCAGGTTGCACCAGCTAAATCCTTCCTTAAGTTTGTGTGAAAAGTCCTCCACACGTTTTCAGAAAGAACAAGCTACCTTTGTAATTTACTGAAATACGTAGGTTGCACCATTAAAACATAAGGAATGTGGTAATGCGGCAGTAATGTTAAAACCCATTGCTAGGAAACAACTGGAGCTCCATGCTTTTCCAATCAAAAGAAATCAACGATGTAAACAGAGTCGCTGTGCTGTATCATAGCTGGAACAAAACAGTTTTTAGGAAAAATCTATATTAAATTGCCAATCCTATGTAAATCTATGTATGATTTTGTTCTTAAATTACATCTGCATACATGGACTCATGTTTTTTTATGAGTTACTAGTATTCAGAGCGATTTAAAATGAGCAACAAACATCCAATTATACTAATCTAACCAACACTACTCAGCTGACCTAGTTTGTAATTTATTTTGTGAAATGTAATTTGAAATCTTCACACTATATTTTGGTAGGCGTAACTGAATTGATTACAAGATGAGATTGGATCGATTGGATTCAGTTCAACAGGTGGCAGCGACCAACTGAATGATTAATGAGAGCAACGTCACAGTGTAGAAAAAAGAAATACTTCTGAGTTTTAGCAAAAAGCAGAAGGTACATGTGGCCTCAACTGTGGCTCCCTTGCCCTAACTGAGATATGTCAACTGTACTCTGCCAGTCAGTTATCAGTCACTACACTGTAGTCCACAAGGGTCAATCCCCCTCCCCCCCATCTGTGTTTTGTTGTTTATACAGTTGTTTTTACGCTGTTGCCTCCTAAACATTTGCAGACATGTAAGACATGCAGACATGAGTTTGAACAGCTGATTAGCAGCATTACTGTTATTTTAATTTTTAGCAGAATAAATATTTCTAAAAAATCATTATCAGTCTAAGAGTGTAACAGGCACATTCTAAAACGTTCCAACGCTGTTTTTTTCAGATTGTATATCCATAGTTCAAACTTCACTTAATGACCTCTCCTGAAGGTGGATTTGCTCAAAGAGGTATTACAGAACCCAGACTGTTTAAAATTCACATGAGAACATCTTAAAAAAAAGAGAAAAAAAACATGTCGGGGGGAGGCTTCCAGATTGTCAAAAAATTCCTTTTCTTCTTATATTCTTACTTTCTAACTTATATCTTTACTTCAAAGGAATTCTCAGGCCAATCCAACAGCTTACTCCAGAAATATAACACTAAAAATCAATGAAAACAAGTCTAATAAAAACATCTAAAAAATAATCAAATAAAATCACATTGCTAATTCATGCATGTCCCTCCTTATCACGGACAACCTCAATTTGATAAAGGGTGTCATTTGAGACAAAGAGACAACTGAAATAGAACCACAGAGGCGTTCCCGTGATAGTTAATGCATCGCCTCTACAGCTCTGAAACTTCAAAAACGTTCTATTAAGAGACAATCAGACACTACTTCACAACAAGCATTCAAACGGAAGAACAATCTGAGGCAAACACAATGCTCAACTCACCTGACTTCAACTCAAACCTATTTCAAAATAATATAATTACAACTTAAAATGTCAGCTGCATTGAAGACAAAAATGGACACACTAAACAGGATGGACAGTCAAAACTGAATGTTATTGCAGGTCAGTTTGCAGGTTGGTTCACAACCATGTTCAGAAATTCTCAGAGACTATTTTGTCTTTTCACTCTTAAATGTCTTTGTCTCCCAACCTGTGACAGCAGTAGTTGTCGGGGACTAAGACGTGGAGGCCGCAGTCAAAAGTTTAAAGGTTGTGTTTGAAGTTGGCAATTGACAGCCGAGCACGGAGGGAGAAAAAAAAAATCAATAAGGTTTCACCGCAGGAGCAGATGAGAGTCAGCTCCACTGATCCCAGAGCAGTGGCAGGTCTATGAGGCGGTGCTGTGTGAGGAGCTGGACGCCCTCCTGCCTGTCTTACGTTCATAGTTCACCAGTCGCTGTCCAACCAGGTATCTGGAGGAGAAACAGGAAAGACAGAGTTGTTTACAAACCATTTTTAACATACAGTGGTGTGAAAAAGAGTTTGCCCCCTTCCTCATTTCCTGTTCCTTTGCATGTTTGTCACACTTAAGTGTTTCGGAACATCAAACCAATTTAAACAATAGTCAAGGACAACACAAGTAAACACAAAATGCAATTTGTAAATGAAGGTGTTTATTATTAAAGGTGAAAAAAAATCCAAACCATCATGGCCCTGTGTGAAAAAGTGATTGATTTTTTTTCACCTTTAATAATAAACACCTTCATTTACAAATTGCATTTTGTGTTTACTTGTGTTGTCCTTGACTATTGTTTAAATTGGTTTGATGTTCCAAAACACTTAAGTGTGACAAACATGCAAAGGAACAGGAAATGAGGAAGGGGGCAAACACTTTTTCACACCACTGTACATTACTAAAACACACTTTTTTTAAGTGTTATCATATCTTCACTAAACAACTTTTATTCTCAGATCAGATTTAATCCCAAAAACACTGGGCTTTTTTGCCCCCATGTTTGAGTTCACACTTTTTCATTTCTACTGACTTGTCATTCTTGATGTGTTCGTAAAGGCGTTTGAACTGTCGTATCTGGAAGGACAGGATGGCCAACAGTATGACCACCATCAGCAGGAAGGGATAGATCCTCCTATCCACCAGCGTCTGCATCTCTGGCTGCACACCTATCAAAAAGGTAGAGAGGGATGGATGTTGAAGGAGTTGCTTCAATCTCTTCTTGAACATGTGTATAATGACAATACAAGGCATTCTATTCTATTCTATTCTATTCTATGCAAGGGGTGGGGGTGGGGGGTTTGTTAAGCATCTCCTCTTAATGAGTCTCCATGTCTGTGATGTCTTAACTCTTGGAGCTGATGGACATAGAGTTGAGGTAACAAAGTAAATAAAAAACTAAAAACAATCAATTGCACTTTGGCTTGCATAATGGCTAAACTCCTAATCACCACAATGGTTGGGAATTCTTTATTGACTAGTTTAAATGCAAATGTCCAAATAAGTCAGGATCTGCCTGTGCTGTGGCCTGATGATATCAGAGCATGTATTCTGCCTCTGGGCTTAAATTCTATCAGCTACAGTTTCTAATCTGGTCCCTTGCCAAAACAATATAAGGACCAAATTGAAATGTATGTTTGTTAGAGTACATGACGGTACCAGAAGATTCCTGCTCAACCCAGAAACATAAGCATACATAGAGACTCACCCAGCAGTGGTGTAATGCCTTTAGAGATAGTGTATGGCACACTAAGAGACAGCAGCAGGACGCAGATGACTGGGGCGGCTAGCCCTCGCACGATGAAATTAAGGTCAATGTTTCGGATACCGTTAGCATACACCTGCAGGAGGGAGAGAGAGAGGGAGAGGGAGAGAGAGAGAGAGAGAGAGAGAGAGAGAGTCATGTCATCTTTACAGTGTATTCAAATGTCAGTCATCGCATTTTGTTCTTGATTAAATGCAGCAAGATGGACGTGAGGCTGACCTGCTCGATGACGGTTTTGAGCCACCACTGAGGGCCCATCAGTGTGATGGCAGCAATGATTTTAGCATGTAGCACTCCCAGTGCCCAGTCCTACCACACACAGACCAACAACCAATTAGCAACTAAGACACAATGTGATCGGTCTCAAAAGTTTAGCATCTGCTCAGTATCCTTGCATCAAGATCAAGTGTTCGTGTCCCTGAGCAGGGCACTGAATGCCTGCGGACATCATTTGAAATGTGTTGATACTAGTGCCATTAGATTTTAGACTTTTCCATAACTTACTTCAAAATAACAATAAATAAAAACAGTTAAAAAAAATTAATTAAAAAATAAATGAATGAATGAAATAATCAAATGTTCTCAAAAGTTTTCTGTCACTAACAGCCTTTTAAAAAATATGTCTAAAAAAGTGGATAACATTTCAGTGAGAATATACGTGATCAAGAAATAGAAAATATCTGAGCTGACATGTTTGATGTATCCTTACTCAATTTATACTAATATGGTATTGAGGTTGATGCTAGGGGGGCGTGGGTTGTGCAGAAAATCAATTCACATTTATGAATTGATTCAAGCTCTACCGATTCAATTTCATCAATTTTTTTTCGTTTTGTAATGGCGTTTATACTATCACATGGGGAAAATAACTAAACGTACATGCATATAATCTGAATAGTTTTTTTTAAATTGAGAATTGTTATTGAATCGAAAATCGATTTTGAATCGAGTCGCAACATTTTGTGAATCGTGCAGCTCTAGTTGATACCCAGACTTCCTGACAAACCAGTCTTATTACTTCTGAATAAATAATCTTTGATATCTCAGATGGATACAATCAACGCGTACAAACTCCATAGTCCTACCTGCCAGGGGTAGAAGAGAGGCGTCTGGTGCAGCTGGACTCTGAGAGGAGCAACAATGACCAGCTCAAACAGCAGACCCAGCAGCAGAGGAATCACCCCGGCTAACAGCACGGCCACCACAAGAGTCTTTAGGATCTGTTTTCAACAAGACGGCACCTCAAAACCCAACCACTCAACACATAATAAAGGAGGAGCATGTTTTTGTTGCCATTGGCTGGGAGGACTAGAGAGACATCCACATTACCATGACCGTCCACTCGTGGACTTTGACCATGATCATGGTCCGCCCCTGTGGCATCCAGGACAGCATCACGGTGGCGGCTCGAATGGACAGCCAGCAGATGTACAGACCGCTGGCAGCTGTGTACAGCTCATGAACCATAGCATTGCCCATCCAGAAAGACATCACCCAGCGGCCCGCACACACTGGGACAGGGGAAGAGGAAGACGGGTAAGAACGAAGGTGTAAATAATGACAGAGAAAAAGGATATGTAAAATGCAGAGAATGTCTGCTTGCGGCCACAGCTTACCTGGCAGTGTAAGGCATATCAGGCTAGCCAGTAACAGCGTCACGCACATGAAGACCACCAGCAGAATGAGCTTCACAACCAAAAACACAGAACAGAACAAAACTAATTCAAAACGTTAATCGCAGCAGATGGGCATCTGCTCATTGCACACAGTGCTTAAACTACTTAAAACAGAACAAACACAAACATTTGTTTGTGCAATTATTGTTTATTCTTATTCATTTTAATATTTTGTTTGTGTATTTACGAACCAATACTCACGGAAAATTCCATGTAAGATAACTACGGTGGCAATGAATGCCTTTCTAATTCTGAGGATATTTGAACATGTGATATCAAGAATCACTGGGAGTTACCTTGAGGGGGAAGTTGAGGGGCCGGTGGTACGACTGGAAACCAACAGGACCGCCCTGCTGCAGAATGGCCTGATGGGCAGCGTGAAGACCTTCCCCCAGGCCAGGGAACCTGTTGTTGTTATGGCGACCGGGCGCGTTGTTGTTTGGTTGGTTGTCATCGTCTTCATGGTCCCCAAGCAGGTAGGAGTGAAGGTCACTGTAGGGAGGCCATTGGTAAATTATTATATTTATTATAATTATTACTATGACTGCAAAGTGACTTTATGACAAAACTTTTATTTAGGGCAGGTTTCTAGCCATGTCATATGAACACTGGGGTCCTTTTTCTGTGGCCCAGACCTTTTCACTAATTATGGAAGATGAAGGTAGTATACTTTTAAACCATTGTAACATTTGACATCCCAAAAGGTTCTTTGTGTGTGTGCGTGTGTGTGTGTGTGTGTGTGCGCGTCGGTCTGTGTCTCTCTCTCTCTGGCTTACAGCATGTATCCGGCTGTGAAGGTCCAGGCGTGGACGAGCCGTTTTAGCCACTGGCGAGTGTGACCTTGCTCCAGCAATGCCGGCAGAACAACCTGAAGCAACAGCAGCTCCAATGACAACTCACTGACCGGTGCATCGCTGCCGAGACAAGATATAAACCAAGCCCAGTTTACATTTTGTTCATACAGTAATACACAGTCAATGTGACGAGAAATGGCAGCTCATTTTTCTCTAGCAGCTCCTTGTTTTGGTTATGACTGAAAAGACACAACGGATGATGTCATTTCAAGACACGGAAAGTCAAATGATATCTTTGCGTTGCTGTGTGTACCTGTAAAGCATGACGTTGTAGGGCAGGAAGGTCGGAAAGAGCAGTTTCATGATTCTGATAGGAAGCCAAAGCATCAGCAGAACTATAGAGCCAAACACCACCTGGAAATACACGTGCAGCTCAACAACAAATATCAATGTTGTATCCCTATACTTTCAAACAGATATCCAAAGAGTTACATTACGCATTAGGGTGATTTTGCGCTCTCTCTATTTCATGAATGCCCAACCCATCACCACCTTGTCCCTCAGGATGATCCAGGTGTATCAACTGAAAGGTTCAATCTGCTGGCTCTACTCCTCCACCACCAGCATCTAGACTCCAGGGAATTCTACCTATCTCGTCTCTTTATTGGCCTATGCTTACTGAAGATGTGTCACATCAATGGGACCTAATCGGCAAAGTCTTTCTCTGTTTTTAACCTCAAAAAACGTCATTGTACACTTTCAACCGATATCTCCTTTGTTTTAAAATACCTGATGTTGTCCCTTTTGTAACTCTTTTTTTTCTAAAACACTACTTACTGTCCTTGACTAAATATGACAGGATATTTCTATGTATTTAGCATCAGAGTAAACAGAAATCTGGGTACTCTAATGCCACAGAAGGCTACGTCTGGGAAAACAAAAACAAAGAGGAGGAGAATACTTGACTGACCACAGAGAGAATAAACCTCCGCAGGTGTCTGTAAATGGGCAGGTGGATCATCTCTTGGACTGGGTTGAAGTCTGGATCGTTCAGGTTCCTCAGGAACCACAGCACACCCGGCCGGAGCACCTGCAATCGAAAAAAACATGTTTACATAGTGCCTTAGTAACTATCTTATATTAATGAACAATAAGCCCAGCAGCTCCAGAAAACTCTCTCTGTATTTCTCAGTATGGCTATGCTATAAAATCCGGCAACTTTTCCGCCCACTTTAAAAAACATCAGCGTGATAATAACTACCTAAAATGACAGAAACCAACTTTGGGAAAAAGGTTCCATCCACTAACTTGCTGTCGCATAGTAGAGGAATTGCAGGATAAGCTTGCAGGCAGTTTGGACATACATTAGCTGTTTAGGTTAAATTACTAATGTTAACTAGCAACAATAATTAGCCTGTGCCTTTGTTATCTCCTTACATATCTTTGCTCTCTGTCTCTGCAAGATTGGGAATGATTGAGATTTCTCTTAGCACAGCTACCAGAAGACTTTCAGACACGTTCCTCACATCACATCTACGTCATCAAGCTCAGCCATCACCAGAAAAGGGCTTCTAATAGCCTTTACTGGTCTCTTTCCAGAGCAATGGGATCTGTTGGTCCATTTCTTTAACTGTCTATGCTCCACCTACCTCTCTGAGCAGGAGGATGAAGGAGGCAAAGTAGAAGACGTAGACCATGCCGACCAGCCAGTGGAAGAACATGGTGGTACCCGGGGCTGCGTCAAAACTCTGCTCCCTGTCTTTCAGAGTCGCATCAAACATCTCCTGCAATGAACAAAGGGCGTGCTATATAATGTATGTTGAATACCATAAACAAATTAGGTTCACGTCATGTTTTGAGATTGTTTTCAAAGTAAATGTTCATCAAGTTCAATCATCAAATTTGTGTACACTGCATCATCATGATTGCCTTTAATTGGGTTTTATTTTGCATGATAATCCTACCAGAGAGCAAATGTCGAGCCACCAACCACAAATAAGCGGGAACAAGCCGATCTCCATGACAACCAGCAGGGACACCTGTGAGATATAAAAACACAAACGGAATTTAGTTTTTGTTTTCATATTTTTTCCCTGTAATCTTAATTTACCTAATTACCATTTTGACTGAAAGCTTTGCTTGTTTTGTGAAAAAAAACATTCCAACCTTGCATCTTTAACTTACCTTGACAACAATGTAGCAGACACCCAAGAGGCGTCTGGGCCGCTGGAACTTCACTAATGAAGCTAACGCCTAAAGGAGGCACAGTTAAGGCTGAACAACAAAATGTAAGATAAATGTAATTCAGACTGTATTCAAAACATCAAAATGAAGAATTTCTCATTAACTCATTTCATTCATACCATCTGAGCCAAAACGCACCCCTGACCTGAGCTTTGGGTTTTCTAGATGACTAGAACATATTTACTGAGACATGAGGACCTACATGTGGGTCCTTTTAGGTCCGTTTATAAAAGTGGTGGTCTTCATATGGGACATACAGTACTGTGCAAAAGTCTTAGGCAGGTGTGAAAAAATGCTGTAAACTAAGAATTCTTTCAAAAATATAAATTATATGATGTAAGGATGTTTGTTTTTACACCAAATATAGATTTTTCTTTTGTTCGCTCACTTTGATTTAGTAAATTTACAAAAATAAACAATGATTTATATTTTTGAAAATTCTTGGTTTAAAGCATTTTTTCCACACATGCCTTAAACTTTTACACAGTACTTTATATACGATAAATATTGAAATAAATGTGCACATAACCTAAACAAAAACGCAACTTACTTAAGTGATACTTCTCATGTTTTACGTAGCCATAGTAATTAAATAGGAGTGTGAGACATGCTGTAGGATATTACATACACACAATAATTTGTTGCACAGAAAAGATACATGGCAGACTATGAGAGCTCCAGCCAGGAGGATGTACCCAAGTATGGTGGTGACGAGGCCGTCAAAGTGTGAAGCTTTGACCTGCAACCAGAAAGAATACCATCACCACATGAATTGTTACACTGCATGACAAGTCTATATCCATGACGTTGTATTTTATTAATTCCGGTATTGTTCAGGTGCCGCTGGAAATTCCCCTTGATGTCTTTCACTTCGGCCAGATGTCCAGGTACCTTCCGCCTTCTTTGTGTTGGAATTTTAAGAGTAATATGGTCAAGTGCTCCTCAGATCTCTGCAAGGTAAATCCAGACAGCTACCTAGACTCTCTGTCCAACTGGGCTTTTCTGTTGCACACTAAAACAACCTTTGAACGTATGCATGGTCCACCAAAAGAGGTTCCTTCCCAAGGCTATATAGCAGAAGCCCCGTTCTCCATGCAAATAAACCAGAGCACATTTTTCTCTCACCCCAGAATGCTGTGTGGACCAGCCAGACTCTCCTCCACATCCCTGTAGAGGAGGGTCTGGCAAAGCTAGTGCATGATAAACACAAATACCAATCAGGAATTCAAACTGTACAACATGCACTTACGTAGTCTTCAAAGCCCAGTCCAACCACTGAGAAATGGCCTATGTGATATGGGCAAAAAGCTAGAGGGAAAAACATAGGTCAGGTTAAAAGCTGTAGTTTGGTAGAGTGTGTAAGAAGGTATACAGGACGGGCTAATAAAACAGAATAATGGTAAACAACCTGTTTAAATAGGAGGAAGGTGCACTGTAATAGTGCATCAAAGGTAATAACTGTATGTATAGTATATCATTAATACATAGCAGGTTATACTCACCAAAGACCAGGATGAAGAGTGTGTTGAGAGACACGACCCAGAACACATGCTCCTGGAGAGAGAGAACACAAACACCTCTGTCAATGCTGTGCAATGAAGACGGTGTATGCATCAAATCAACTTATAATTCCATTGACGTTGTTAAAAGGATAGTAAAAGGGAATCCTATGGACCCCACCTTAAGAATATGGGGTTGTACAAGGTACTTATGCACAGACAGGAGTACTGACACAAAAGCTATGCAATGTACTGCTGTGGCTATAGTAGGCGAGGTAGACTGGTCCGATGCCTACTGGAGCTTTTCCCTCAAATCAGTACAACATTTGGGGATTTTTGGCTTGATGCAGATTACCTTTTGATTGAATACTACATGCTACATGATGGCCAATCAATACAGCCTGTGTGGGTGTGTACTGACTTTTCATTGATTGACTTAATCCTGAGTCTCCTGTTAGCTTTGTTGCACTTGTTAGGGCAGGGCAATTCACACCTTTTCATTCTTATTGATAGATAAAGATTTGTGACCTAAAAAAATTCACACCTTAAACCTGGGCAGAGGTCTAATCAGCAAAAAAACTGATAACACCAACGTGGGTGTTAAGAAACATGAAGGCACTCTTGAAACGGTGTGTGTAAGAGTAGAAAGAGAGTGTGCACTTACCAAGAACACTAGGGAGCCATCCAGCCCCAGCATCTGGGAAACAGAAAGAAATCTCATAATGATCCTTTATGCAGGTCACAGTTAACCAGGGAAGGCTCAAACTCTACTGGACTTGGTTAAAGGTGCTCCTAAGATGTTTTGTTTCTCATCCGAGATACTTCTTCAGTTCTGACTGAACTGTAGCTTCGACCAAATAGCAGGGTTTCCCTACCGTTTTCGTCAGAACTGAAGAAGTCTGGAATGAGAGACAAAACGTGTTCGGAGCTTTGCCTGCACGATTTGGGGAAAAATATAAACCACCTTTTTGTTTTGCTTAGAAATGATATCACGATTTTCTGCCACAATTGTTTTTGACCATGACAAAACAAAACAAATTGGGAGTACCAAACAGATTTTTTTTTGCACCTATAGCGCATTGCGCATCACCAAAAGCCTGTAAATAGAGACTTCAATGACGAGAAGGGAGAGCATTGCAGCGCTGGGGAGTGCTGTAAAATCTATTTTATACAGTCTATGTTTAAAACTCCCAGAAGAAAGTAGTAGCGTCGGTGATGCAGTTGGCTCGTAAAATTAAATCTTTTTTTTTTTTTTAAGTTATTTAAAAAAGAAATCGTGAATAGGGTGAATCGAGATCAAGATTTTAAAAATGATTAATCGTGGAGGCCTATTTGGAACACCTTTAACCAAGTTAAGGTCCAGAAACCTTTGAGCTCAACCCTTTCCTGATCCTTTATAATTAGGGCTGGGCATCGTTCAAAAATGTACCATACCAATACCGGGACTTTGATACATGCACCTAAACAATACTTTTTTTCTTTTAACAAAAACACAAAAACATTACGGCACATTCTTTTTATTTATTTTTCAGCTCCTACTACATGAGCCTTGTCTTTCTGTAATGTGAGACAGCCAATCACCAGCATTATTAGATCTTAGTAGGCATTAGGTAGAATCATGCTGCAGGCTTGTTGGCTCGCTGACGCAGATGAGATTTACTCCTTGAATTGAAATTGGCGAGGCATTTTTCGACATTTGATACTATAGAGGCAATTTGGTCAGTGCCTAAAAAGGATTGAATTTGGTACCCAGCCCTATTAACAATACATGTACAGTAAATAATTGTGGTAATACAACTATTTCTATTTTTTTACTGCTATTAATATATCAACCACTTCTACTAGGGATGTACCAAATAGTTGGAAGCTGCAATTGTAACTTTGACTTTCAAATTTTAAATCAACATTTGAATGCTGCACAGCTTTTTCTTTATGTGGCGGGGGACTTTGGCCAATCACAGGTCATTTCAGGGAGAGAGAATGTTCCAATTGGCTGTTCTTTGCATGCATTGCTTGTGCGACAAAGAGAAGAGGGAGAGCTCCAGGAAGAGGTCTCATTCTACTTCAAAATGTGTGCAAAATGAACATCATGGAAGGATCATAATGTAACGCATCTCAGAATGCCAAACAAACCACACCAAGATGGATATCTCCTGTCAAAAGCTTTTAGTCACAAGTTCATCTGCCAATTAACAGCTACTAGCTTTACTAGCATCCTGTCCTAGCTATATCACACCACTTTATGGGGCAGGAGACAGAGAGAGACAAAAAGATAGATTCCCACCCTTTCCCAGGTCAGCTCCTCGGCTGCACGGTCCCACTCCAGGGCGTTCCAGTTCAAATCTTCTGAAAAGGACAATCAGAAACAGTAACAGTAAGGAACACCTGAAAACATTCTTCTGTGGCTGCATTACCATGTACCACAGTTTAGGTCTGTGTATTCCTTAATAAAAGGAATGAAACCACCAGCTCACACAAAGCTATACATGTTCTCAATCTTAAAACCGTTCTCTACGCATTGAAGTGCATCTTGTTTAATTAAACTGACCGCATGACCTAACACCATTTCTCAACTTTTGATCAGAGTTGAAATACTTTATTTGCAAAGAAAGCACTGTGTTCATTCCAATCCACAGTGGAGTTGTGGGAACTTAACAATACGTGAAAAGGTTGAAAACAACTACTTTAAAGTAGGGTTGGGCATTGTTTGGATTTTGAGTTGGAGTTGAAAACAGGTCACATGTTTATTTCACAGAAAAGAGGAAAGTTTTATTTTGATTCAATTGTGGTTTGCAGTTTTAAGGGCTTTTTCAATGTAAAATAAAGCCAAACTAGAGCGCTGCTTACTGTGCTCCAAGGCTGCAACACAACAAGCGCCGGGCCGCTACGGAAACCAAACTTTGCACATTTTAAATTGTAAAGAGATGATCAGATTTAAAACCAAATCCTCTAAATGATTCCAATGAAGAAACAATTCCACTAAAATCTTAATTTTTGAAATGATTTCAGGTAGGAATCGGTTCTCGATGCCCAATCCTACTTTAAAGTATATCCCCCCTTCTGTGCTTTTATGCCCGCACTGACCTTGTCCTCCATTATTTACGTCAGCAGCATCCTCTTCCCTGCCTTCCTCATCATCATCATCATCATCCTCCTCGTCCTCCTCCTCGTCCTCCCCATTGTCATCTTCTTCCTCGTCGTCCAGTTCAGCCTCATCTCCGTGGTTGGCAGCTTCCTGCAGGTTGGCCGGTGCCAGCCCGTCTGGAGCAGGGTCTGCAGGGTGCTGGGCTTCTGCTATGTCGGCAGCAGCCTGTGCATTGACGCCAATGTTACCACCTGGAACCTGTAGAATCAGGAAATTTTAAATTTAAATAAGATAATATGGCTTGCATGTTCATTACCCATACCCATACCCATACCCATAATGTACATTACCCATATATGGCAATTACAAAGAACAGCCTGACAATGTTGGTAGCTGCAATCCTCAAATTTATAACATGGGGGGCAAAAATCTTAGTAGTAACTAAGATATTTCAGTCCTGAACTATATTGCTCATTAAAGATGACAGCAGCAGAGGATTATTTTACTCATTTGGTTGTGTGTAAACACATGATCGATGTCAGGGCCAACTTGGGAAGGACATTATCTAAAAGATAACGGTCCTAAAAGTTTCTCTGCGAGGAAGCATGGAACAAATATGGCCCTACATAAAAAACTGGCAAAGGGAAAAACTGAAATCAAATTCTCCAAACAGTATAACGCTTGTAATATGAGTGTAGCCAAAACATCATGTGCAACTGTGTAGAATCACTGGACTTAATTTAAAAAATAAACATGAAAAATCAAAAAGCATTCAACTGTTGATTTAGAATTTGAATGTCAACATAATGAGTGAAGTGTACGAAATATTCACTACAGCCCTGATCTCACCTCATTGGCTGCTGGTGCAGGACCGTTAGGCTGGTTGGGAACTAGAGGGGGGGGATTTTGCTCCAACCACGGAGGGGCGCCACCATGGACAATCTGCTCTCTAAGCCACACCAGGCTGATGAAGGCGCACAGCGTGCAAGTGACCACAAAACAGCCCTGAAGGCAGTCTGCCAGCAGGTTTTGTCTGCGAGAAAGAGTTGAACCATTACAGTTTTATCAGGTACATCACAACAATTTTACACATTAACTCGCTATGAGTTGGACAAAGGGTAAAGAAAAAAAAATAGATGATGAGATAGATGAAAGGAGTAATTGTGAAAAACCACACTTTAATCACCAGTAAGATCTTAACCATCTTCATTGGACTGAAGTGCACAAAATGGGGGGGGTACACATAGAACTACAATACACACGAGAGTGTAAGAGAAAAGGCAAGACCAGAGTGTAATTTACACTTACGTTGAAAGCATATCTAGTGGCAGAGTAAGAAGAGAGCTCACAGAGCCAGTAAATACACACTTGTAGATACGACCTGTTAAAAAGCAAACAAAAAAAGACATGAACAAGAATCACTGGTGAGAAACGTAAACACTGCTCCAATTATATTGCACTTCATGCTAAATAAAACATTTACAGCACAAGCAAATTAATGGATGAGGTTACTTTTGCTCAGTTCCAGTCACATGTGACTTATTTCAGTTCTGACTGTCGCGTCACTGTTTCATTTTTCGAAACTGAGAGACAGGCAGCAGCATGTAAGACTGGGGAGCATCTCATCCAAAACCCCATCAGCACTGGCACCCCACAGGAGTGTGTCCTCTCCCCACTGCTCTTCTCCCTCTACACCAGGGGTCTTCAACGTTTTCCAGGCCAAGGACTCCCAAACTGATGGCGAGATGGAGCGGGGACCCCCTAATTATATATATTGTATAAAATTGTGTTATATCAAACTGGTCC
>NC_048418.1:5225844-5359044 GCF_013103735.1 Etheostoma cragini | reverse complement strand
ATAAAAAAAAAGTCTAATCAACCAAAACTTTCGCGACCCCCATGCAGTACCTCCGCGGACCCCCTAGGGTTCGCGGAACCCCTGTTGAAGACCCATGCTCTACACTAATGACTGCACCTCAAAGAACCTGTCTGTAAAGCTAATACAGTTGGCAGATGACACCAGCGTTTGATCCAGGATGGTGATGAGTCTGATTACATCCAGTAGGTGGATCAGCTGGTCAAATGGTGCAGTCAGAACCACTTCAAGTTAAACGCCACGAAGACTGTGGAATTACAGTGTACTTTAGGAGAAGTTCCGCCCCATCAAGAATGACACAGTGTCCACTGTGGATTCCTTTAGGTTCCTGGGATCAAACATTTCACAGGACCTAAAACAGGTCATACTTAGAGATCTAAGGAAGTTCAATCTGCCTAAAGAGCTGCTGACCACGTTCTACTCAGCCATCATTCAGTCTGTCATCTGCACCTCCATCACCCAACAACAACAAGGCAAGCAAGGGCTGCAGAGAGGATTGTTGGAGCAGACCTTCCCTCCATGCAGGACCTGGTCACAAACTATCTAACCTCCTTCCCTCTGGTAGGCGATACAGGGCACTTTTTGCCAAAACCAGCCGACACAAAGACATCTTCTTTCACCAAGCAGTCACTCTGTTGAACGCTCAGAAATAGCCCTGTAATAACTGTACACTGAACAAAGTCAATCCACATTGTTCTGCTCATCTACCTCATGTTTATTTTAATCATACAATTAAATATTGTTATTAATATACTATCATTGCACTGAAATGCCTTGCACTATTTTTATATTCAAATCTTAAATCTCAGACTATACTAATATTGCACTATTCCTTCCCTCTCCAGTTGATATATTTCTCTAAATTATATTGTATTGTCATAGTGTATAGCCTACTAACAGTATTTTTCCTTTTTATAATTATTATTATTATTATGTTTCTGACTATCCCCTCGGTTTATGTTAAGTGAGTGTTGTACTTTGAGAGCAAAAATTGGCCACAGACAAATTTCTTGTTTGTTTACGCAAACTTGGCCAATAAAGCTGATTCTGATTTTAGTTCTAAAATTTATACTGCTTAATGTTTATTTTAATTCAACTTTTCCTTTTCCGTCTTTGTAAATTAGAGGATGAATCCAATATGCTGAAACTTTGACAACTGCTGATAAAATCTCCTTTCATTTTGGTTTTTACAATGGAATGGTATGACTTACATGCTGTGAGAGGCACCACGCCCAGCCAGGCAAAGGCCACCAGTGTGTAGTGGAACCAGTATCTAATGGCTGTTCCAATACTGGTGACCAGCCCTGCACAGATGTCCTGGACAGGCAAGCGAGATGGCATGTCAGGAGAGTAGACTGGAGAAAAGAGAATGAGTCATAGTTAGGCACTTAGAGAGGAGCTAACGAATAATTGATGCATTTAGTGTACTGATCTCATTGAATGAAAAACAACTTACTTGGTGTAAAGGCAAACCTGTGTTTGCATAATTCACAGTATTCTTTTCTGCTGTGTTTCAACCACTGCAGTAAGCTGTCAAAAAAAAGGACACCTTGTGAGTTTACTCTTTTAATCCTATGGAAACTATATGTGCAAGATTCTTCCTTAATGGCCCTGCAGTAAAGTCACACAAACTTTTTTTCTTCAAGATTCTTCATAGCTGAAACATTATTGCTCCCTAGCTCGAAAAAAAATATTTTTTTCCTTTTGTGTCTGGTTCTTACTTTTAAACTGTATCACTACATAAACTACATTCTAGTACTGCCATCTGTTTGTAATACACAGTCCCTGTTATTTATTAACTTCCTGTGGATGGAATTCACTTCAACATATGTGAAAGCAAAACAGATATAAAAATGTAGACAGATAGCAAGCAACCTCCACCTTAAAGATACAATGAAAAGGCAACTGAGAATAATGAAACGTACCATTCCTGATGGATGAACTTGATGCTACCAGTGCAGACACAGGGATGGTAGAGCGGCTTGTCCTGGCTGCCTTCTGACCGACATACCCGACAGATGTCCGCTGTACATGAGGCACACAATAACATAACTTGGTCAACCATGACATCCTACTTCAGAAACATTTATTTTTTATTAAATAGGCATGTTGCATTTCTATCTAATTTTATTCAACAGATGAGTAATTTTAGTTGATCCAAACTCTTTAAACACCCTTGATAGAATGCCAAATGCTGAAGAAATGCATGCCAGCTTTCTGCTGAACTTAACACTGTCGATAGTTTCCGAATATAAAACGTTAGGGTAGGATGAGTAAGTCCTTAGTGACTAGAACAGGACAGGGCATGTACTGACAGTAAGGCACACTGTTTTCATTGCGTTACCTGTGTCACTGGAATACCAAACTAAAATAACTATAATTAGGCCAGTGCAAGAGCACAATACCAGTTAGGCTATCCAGAAAACATTTTGACTGTCTGTCTTGATATATAAACATTTAGCTATATTTGAAATATGAACAAGTAACTTATATCAAAAGTGTGAACGAATGGCCATTGTCGTTCCCATAGCATGGACAGCGCGCAGAGAAAATGTGTTATCCAGCGTTTGCTGCATTACTCAATAAATGACCATCAATGTTAAAAGAGGTTGAAAGTATTTCATATTTTGTATGTAAGTGTAACATTGTAGAATGAAACTTGTCGATTGGTCAATTAGCTGGGCCGCCCGGTGTGTCAACGTAACGTCCGCTAGTTTATCATACTGTACGTAATATAACGGTAGCATAAAAGTAGCTAAGCGTGTGACGTTAACTAAGCTAGCTACCAAACTAGCTAGTTAGCAGATACTATATTTCTACTATATCATGTTGCAGTAATAAGCGGGCTGATAGAACACACACACACACAATTTGTACTTTTCAAAAGCTTTACGTAACTTGAGTTTTTTTTTAAATGATTGTTTGTGTGTCTCCCTTGGCGTACTTGACCTGCTTGCATACACTTGTAGCTGGCAATATGCTGTTACTGTTATTTGCTCTATTATACGGCCGTCCTCTAGCTAGCTAATTTAACCACCCACGTTACGTCACACATGCGGTAGATGTAACGTTAGTATTTATGAAAGCAAACAGAAACGTATCGTTGCTGACTTTACTTACAACTGATATCTAACAAATGTAAATGAATGCCAGCTAGCTAGTTAGCTAACTAATGATAATTAGGTATATAGGTAGCGGTTTCTGGAATTCTGGTGAACCTTTGTGAATGCGGCATACCCGCTGGCAGCAGAAAAAAAAGACTTAGAATGTCACACAGACTTCGTTAGTATCACTTTTAACAGTTAACGCCAACAATAAAAGCAATCAAGTTTTAACGTTAGCTAGCTACCTTCCTCAGCGGTGTCCATCTTGAGTGGCCCTGCTTCACAATAGTCAGGCTAGTCAGGCAGTATAAAAGCGATGACGGCTAGCTGTCTACGTGTAAACATCTCAACTTAGTACAAGGTCCGATTATCTTTGACGTGACCATAGGTTTGAAAATGAAATAAAGCCTTTTCACTACATTGTAGATCAGCTAGCAGTCGGGTTATGTTCACATACTACCACATAGATAAACCACTTTTGTGATTGTGACGTAATTTCACCACTAGATGGCAGACGAGCGCCATTGGCCACCTTGACAACTAAATGCTTATTTTATTTATAAATACACAAGCCTCAAAATAGAACACAGTGCAGGAGTTTTCTGTACATAGTACCATACAAAATATTATAGTGAACAATCTTCTGTCTTGCCAGCCACGGCCCACTTTGCACCTCTGTCTGTCTGGAAGGGATAAATACAATTGAACGTTTTACAAAGAATCAAGTTATGCAATCATGAATGGCCAGTACCACTTCTTCCAATAAGAAAATGAGATTGCTCAATTCATAACCATTTATTTTCTCTTTAATCCCTGGTCTGGTTTTAACATGAGTGTAACCACTCCCCAAGGCCAGTGTCACTTAGTTGTTTTTTCCAACTTTGCTCCATTTCACAGTTCAAGTGTTTCAAGATAATTAATCAAAGATCTTTGATGTTGTGGGGGTGGTGATGGCGCAGTGGCACTTACGTGAGGGAGACCTAAGTTTGATTCCTACTGCAATACCAACCATTGTGTCCATGAGAAAGACACGTTACCCCTAGTTGTTCCAGAGCTGTGCAACCTCTAACATACATAGCAATTCTAAGTTGCTTTGGATAAATAGCGTCAGCTAAATGACATATAATGCAACGTTGATCTGAACACGTCATAGCACATAAAAAAAAAAAGAGCCCAACACCCAAGCAATTTTAGGTCCATCTCAGAGTAGCACCGCATGGGGAAAAAATAACACCATCCCAGAGTTGCAACACAGAATTGGCATTTATGTGTGAGAATCTGGTGTGTTCTCATGTTCTCATGTTCTGGTTTTGTCTTCCCTGTCATGTTGCAGGTGTGATTTAAATGCCTTGGCATCGTACACCCACACAGTGTCTATGCCCTCCCCCGCGGTATTTTCAGGGACCCAAGTAGGGAAGGGAAAGCGACAGGCCACCACCTTGGCTGTACACGGCAACTCGCTTGCCAGCTTCAGCTCCAGCTGGTCCATCTGCAAATACAGACAGCAACAACCAGTAAATCAAGTGTTATACTTTGGGATTCTGAAAACTTATTGGGGGAAATATGTTCAAATATGGAGCCTTAAGGATAAACAAAAAAACATACAATAATAACAATGTTGATAAAAAGAAATTCTGTAGGACAAACAGAAAAACTCACCATTTGAGGGACTCCAAATATGACAACATTGGAGTACTGAGCAAAACTGACCTTGCAAAAGAATCAGAAAAGACAAAATGAAAATATGTTGATTGTTTCATGTTCTTACATGAAGTGACACTTGAGGTATGTAACAAGAAGACATTAAATGCTATAGTAAAATAGATGCCTACCCCCAACATTTGGTCATTGCATACTTTACTATACTAGTAATCAGGAATCACTGACCTTCCACAAGTCAGAGATGTAGAAGGAGGTGGAGCGGTGGACTCCCTCTCTCAAGGCCTTGTAGCGAGAATACCACACCAGCCAAGGGTTCAACTCAAAGCCAGAGGCTTGAAACCCATGCTTGGCTGCTGCTATCACCTGTGAGAGGAAGGAGAATGAAAGCAAGTTCAATATATCAGCAACAACGTATAAACAATGTACAGCAACTGTAGTAGCATTTGGATGTAAAGTAAGCCTGGTAGTTCTTTTGAGTTTTTATTCAGTGGTGTTTGTGCAGCACATCACAGATAAAATGTAAATTAGACTGGCCAGTGCTAGATGTTCCCCGACCCCTTGGGTTTTCCATTGCTGAAGTTTAAATTAATGCAAGTGGTGCTTTTTTTTTTTTTACACATACGAAGAAGATGTAGAGACATTTCAAAGACAAGTTCATGTGTTCAAGGTTCAAATAAATTGAAAATGATCTGAAGTTTTGTCATTATAAATAAATGTTTCTTAGGGTTTTCCCATGGAAAGTTGTTTAGCCCAGTGGTGAGGTTCATGTTTTTTATTTACTAGGGCCCAGCTGGGGCCCGGTCCCAGACTGATTGCAGCATTAATGTAGAACCTGTTATAACAGAATCATTCATCAAAATTGAGAATTTAGAAAAGCTATAAGACACATAGGGTCCTACTTTAGGTCAGTGCTAAAAGCTAACTGGAGATTTGAAAATGCTGTATGACTATGTCTAAGTTCAACCGAGCCGCCCCGCTGCAATATATCAATATTATATTGATATCGTAATATGAGACTAGATATCGTCTTAAATTTTGAATATCGTAATATATATATATGGCATAAGTGTTGTCTTTTCCTGGTTTTAAATACTGCATTACAGTAAAGTGATGTAGCGTTAATTTTCTGAACCTACCAGACTGTTGTAACTGTTCTATTATTTGCCTTTACCCACTTAATCATTATTTCCACATTACTGATGATTATTTATCAAAAATCGCATTGTGTAAATATTTTGTAAAAGCACTCAACAGTCAACACTACAATATCATTACGGTATCGATATCGAGGTATTTGATCAAAAATATCGTGATATTTTATTTTCTCCATATCGCCCAGCCCTATGTATGATCCTATTCCCACAACGAAAGACAACACAACACTTACTATCCTTCCATCTCCACTCCCAATGTCGACGAGTGTCCCTGATCTGGCTCGCAGCACCCCGAGGACATTCTCCACCTGAGCTGTGGTGGCTGGGACAAACGGGAGACAGACCTTTCTCAGGGCAGGAGCGACGAACGGGGCAGCTACTGCATACAGGGCGACCAGCGACCCTCCCAGCACCCCCGTGACGATGACACCGAGACGACTTCTGCTCTTTTTCTCCTTGCCGTAGCTCTGTAACTGGTCTGCCGGCGCTGAGTCCAGAAGCATTCCCTCTCGTGACATGTTACTAGCTTAAAAAAACGCGTTAAAAACACCTAGCATTAGATGACTTTAGCTGTAATTGAACTGCATGAATGACAGCTGTGACTCTGCTCTAGCTGACCAAGCTAGCTAGCTACCCCACAAGGTAAATAAATACAATCAAATGGCGCCGCACATTCGCATAATGCTAAATAAATTCATAAACCAAAGAACTAGCTTCTGAAAAGTAGTGGTTCTTTAGTTCCATAGCCAGTTAAATAGAATCTCTTCAACCAGAGTTAAAGAAGCCAAAATATGACCTGTGCAGCGCTGTTACAAGCCCGAGAGGATAACAAACATGAGCGAACAAAGGTTCCAGTATACCTTCGTTCCGGTGATGTGTGGAAGTCTGTTCCCCCCATAGACCGTTTATATTAACGGTCTATGGTTCCACCTTTATCTCCTGTTAAAATGGTAATACATCCATATACCACCAAAGTGAACAAAAAATATATGAATATATAAATGCATATGACACTGTTGTCAAAACCCACGCATATGACAGACAGAGAAGTTTGTGATCAATACTGTATGGTGATGTAACCAAGTGGTCTATTTCATAGGTGGATGTTTTCACCCCTAGCCCTCACCCCTTTGTTTCAAGGGCCAAGGGGTGAGTGGTAGGGGTAAGATGAAAAAATGGGATTCAGCCTTAAAATGCGCAGCACCCCCTCCATAGTCAGAGTTAGGGTTTGGTTCAGTTTCGGTTTGTCAGTGTGCATGGATGTGGTATAGGGTCAGTGCCGTAAATGCATAAACAGTTGTTGTTGCTGATGTGCTTAAATAAATACACACACGCACACATTACATGACAATCCCTTGATGCCATGTAAAGTAAAGGAAAACAATGTTTAATGAAATAAATAAACAGATACAGTCATAAAATCTACAGAAATAAATCACCCAGATAAACACCCCAGGGCCATACCACATTAGACAACACATAATCAATAATAAATACTCCCAAAGAAACAAATGATTAAATAATATATCTTATATATCTTATATTGACACAGCAACAGGAATTTCAAGAAATCAGAAATTTCATAAATTTTCAGCCCACTGGGTATCTGCAAAAAAGTGTTTTGCATGAAATATCTGTCTTTTCCTTTTTGATTCTGGACCTGTGCTCAACACAAAAAAAAACATCTTGGTTGGAGGAAAAAGAATAATCTAAGATTTGTGAAACGTTTGCTTTGGTGGTGCAATAATGTCCAAACATATGGGAAACATGATGACTCATCAATTATCTGTAAAATAATCTCAAATATAATGCAGTCATAAATATGTTGTACCCCAGAGTTTTAACAAGGAACAAAAAAGGGAAAAAAAGTAAATGTGATGCATATGAATGAGTGTGGATGTGATGATCTTGGTCAAATCCTGACAGCAATGTATTATTCAAGATGTAACCTACAACAGTTGCTCCTAAACTCGTTGGCAGAGGGATATTTATTGTTATAATTACTAGTGTATGTTTCATCAGTTCTAATCCACTCAATTTATGTTGTATATATATATATATATATATATATATATAATGTAAAATTTCCATGTAATTTGTAGGGTGGGACAAAAAAACACTAAAAAGATCTGTAAACATCACCATTAATTCCAATAAATTAAACACATCATTAAAAGAATTCAGTTCTTGATCTTTTTTGACCATTCTCTTTCTTCCATGTCCCCTCACATTAGAAATCATTAGAAAGTGTACGGTGGACAGTGTGGTCCAGCCCCGATGTGCCATGGTGGATTTGATGGTGGTGCATGTGGTGCTGGCTAGTGGTGGGACCATCGTCCATCATCAAATCATCCTCCTCATCCTCCTCCGCCCCGTACCCCTCCGCCCCGTCCTGAGAATAGCTATGCTTCATCACCATCATGCTCCTTCGACCTGCTGGTGTGGTGTGGTGGGAGAGGCGCGATGACTGCAGGCCCATCATGGGCGACGACATCGGCGGCGGCACAAGAGCCCCCCCATCGGCCGAGATGGTGGCGTCCCTCATGCTCAGATTACTGCGGCTACCGTGAACACTTCCATGCATGCTCCCATGAAAAGACCCACAATGGTGGTCGCGGATGCATTTAGAGGAGGAGCGGTGGAGCTTGTGGAACTTCTCAAAGTCCTCAGCCAGGTCGGCATCAGTGAGTTCGCAGGATGGGGTGCGGCGCAGAGTGCAAAGCTCATAGTGAGGAGGCTCAAAACCAGGGTGGAGGAGGGCAGGGTCAAAGTCATCTCTGTGGATATATTGGAAAGAAGACACACAAACACCAATGTGGTACATGAAATGTTTAGTAAAGTTAAAAGTATTTCAAAAACTGAACTCAAACCCAACCAACTTTAATCGTAGGTGTAAAGATGTGACACTGATACATATTCTTAATTGGGTAAGCATTACGAGAGGTATTTCAAGAAGATAGCTGATAGGGCGAGTGCTAAAACGTGACATGAAGGGATGTGTTAGTTAAACAGATTCAGCGTGGAGATGCGTAGTTTCAGGAGATCGTTTCAGGCTGGAGACAATCACAGAAGCGGGCCGCTGACAACTGCAAACCACACGCTTTAACACAGAGAACACTCTTGGAGACAAAAGGCCCTATCTTGCATCCGGTGCATTGTGGCGCAAATCCCGACGCAAGTGTAAATAGCAAATGCACTCTAGAAAGCAACATTAGATTTAATTTGGAGTCATGCTTTAGGCCAATATTCACTATTTTTCTACTGGTGGTTTGGCCTCTACCAACTCCTGAGGGAACACATCTAACAACTGAGCTGCAAAACGTCCAACAGGGTTTACCAGCTAGTCAGTGTCTGCAGTCAGGTAGTGTACAGCGGGTTTAGCAGAGCCTTGTTTGCTGAAAACATCTGCCTGCTCTTGATAAAGAGGTTGATGAGAGCATAGTTTATGAGCCATTGTTTCATTACAAATATGGATTAGTGAAGCATGCAATTCCCTGCATCGTCATGAGAACCTTAAAAAAAATATATAATTTAGCAATGAGATGTTGTAGAAATATTTTATTAAATAAATGTGTATGTGCTGTGTCACTGAAGAAGTACTCTGTGTGGTTAAAAGTACTCCGGGTGACCTCTGATGCACGGAAAGTTAAGCTTAAGTCATTAAAATAGTTTAGGCTAGAGGTGCATTGTATGAAGGTTGCGAGAACGGAAGAAGAAGTGGCACCACACTGAGGCCCCAACCTTGGTTTGTGTGTGTAAGATAACAGATGACAGACACACACCCCCAACTTGGTGGACCGGGCTCTTACTGTTGGTGGGGAAACTTAGACTTTGTTTGTGAATCCACAATTGTGTTGTAACGTTTATGATGGACTCAGTAAATGTTACTTAACTGAACTCTTTGTCTCAGACTGATCCTTGTGTTCTGGTAAACTTAAGTCCGATGTAAGAAGGTGCGGGAATTAATCTATTTGCAATCAGATTTGACAGGCCTTATAGCTTTATGATAGACATATTCCCCCTACAATATGCTGTAAGAATGACATTTCACCTGCGGATGATATATTTCTTGCGAGGCTGTTTGACCTGGATGATGACAGAGATGATGAGCAGGATGACAACCAGGCCACAGGTTACTCCAATGATGGCGAGGTTAGTGTTATCCAGCGTGTCCAAGATGCTGGCTTTCCTCTTCTCTAGTTAGGGAGATAACATTGAGAAGAATGACTTCATGTTCAACCACAGCCAACATATGGTTTCTAGTCTTTGTGTCACGGTACCTTTGCAGTGATTCTCATCCCATGGAAAAACACAGTTTTGGATACCATTGCAAACCAGGGTTTGGTTGATGCACATGTTGCTATGGCAAAAGAAAGTTCCACTATCACACGGAGCTGAAAAACAAAAAGAGTCATGTAGCTGTTAGTGTAGGGTATATATGCTCGGTATGTATTGTGGGTTTCCCCTCCCGCTATCTCATTTATCTATTTTGCAAGGGTTCCACTGAGAGACGAGATTTGTAAACGTTTGTCATTGAAGGATTGCACTGAAATTTTTAAAGAAATTCATTCAGCAGTCATATGACCAAATCACGAACGTCTCCATGACACGGTGTCATAAGTCCTGCCTCCTGCATGTTCTACCGAGACGGTAGAACATGGGACTTCTATTCTTACATGGGCACACCTGTAACAGACAGCTTGCAGATAACTGGAGATTCACTTACGCTCATGGAAAGTTGTAAAGAGGATCCTGAATTTGCTTTTCCTGCTTCCCTCATCTGCCCACATTCTCACCACGCCCACAGAGGACACCAGCATCACATCATTGGCCACTGTGGAGCAGAACTTATTCTTCAGATGTTCAACTGAACTGCTGCCGTCATAGATGGCAACAAAATTACGCTTGCACTCATTCGAGTTGTGCATCTCATACTCCAGGAAACGCATGTAGATCTGTGGGTAAAAGAGATAATAGGACATTTTTCTTTAAACGCTTTTTTTGTGCCCAAATTATCCCTTGTAATCATTAGCATCATGGTTTATGCTAACACCCTAGCTATGTCCTGCTGTGGACAGAGACAGCAGCAAATCATATTTTAGCCACCTAAAGAAAGTCCTACCTAAAATGATCAATGTTGGTTTAAGTGTACGCTATAGTTAGAATAGAATTGAAAATAAATATATTTTTACAGCTTTACCTTGCCGTCAGACAGCCCTTTTTGATGTGGAACTGAAGCTATTGTCTATTCTCTTGTCAAAGCCAACAGACTCCATTGACAAAAACTGTAATTTTACCTTGCAGAACACCGGAGTCGCTTTATTGTGTGACTTTGGTGAATCTGAACTTAACCTTCAAAACACCAAAGTCACACAATTACACAAAATAGCTAACCGATCGAGGTAAAATTACTGATTTGTTGAGTATGTGCTGACTGTAGGTAATTCAGTAGACCTCATACAATCCCACAAAATCCAAACTATCCATTAGAGTGTTGTATGTGTTCTTTGAAAATGTGTTTGAAGTCCTTGGATACAGGTTTTGGTCTAAAGTAAACCAACTAACTGTAAGTCAACTTTTAAACAGAAATAAAGGTAAACCACAACTAACAGACAAACAGCTAAAACACCTCTACCACAGAACAAGAGCAACAACAGTCTGACGTATACAGACCCTAGATCTTGGTGGCGCCTTGATGTGCCACCTGCAGTCTACTGCCTCAGTCTGCAGCGCTCGGCTCTCTGCGGATATCTGGGCGGACTCCACAAAGCCTTCCGGTCCGTTCAGCTCAAATTCACAAACTGTGGATAGCAATATTTCAATTTTACTGAAATTTTTGAAAGAGTCTGGGGAATATTTTCACTTCAGCAAAAATGAGGACTCAAACACATTAAATGAATTTAGGTAATCATTTGTATGAAGTCATACTGTCTGGTAATCATAGTTAGCAGTATCTACATGTAATCAAAGCTGCTGATGCAGCATATAAAGGTGGAGGTACTTTATTGTCACATACACATACATGTAGCAAAATTCATTCTCTGCGTTTAACCCATCCCTCAAGGGAGCAGTGGGCAGCCATTTACAGCGCCTTGACCAACTCCAGATCTGAGCCAGTTTTTTGATGGTGTGAAGAAAATGGAGCACCCAGAGGAAACCTCATGCAAACAGGGGGAGAACATACAAACTCCACCCAAAAAGACCCGAAATGACCTGGATTCACATCCAGAACCTTCTTGCCGTGAGACCACATTGCTAACCATTGGGCCACGATGTTACCTTATCAACATACAGTACAAGTGAAATACTCACATGGCAGAGCTGGCAGTTCCCCAACCCCTTTGAACTCTGGATCTAAAAGCACAACACAACAAAACATTGTGAGAAAAAAATACAACAATGGAACAATTACTCAAGCCCCAATTAGGAGCTACATTTTTTTTTAACTTTTTTTTTTTTTTTAAGTGTGGATCCCACAATGAAACAGTTTCAAACTTTACTCTTGCTGAATGTGAGGCTTAAAAATGAGAGAATCCTTAATTAAGAATCCTAGGTATTTGTATTAAGTACAGACTCAATCACATCGCCCTGAAACGTAATATGGAAGGATATTGCTCAACGTCAACAAAACACAGCTGGCCAAAGCTTACATAATCTTTGTACCAGCACATTCCCTCTGCCCTCATTTAAACTCCCCTGAAATCCTGATGCTGTTGGTGAAAAAAAGAAAAACCCACACTTAGCATCAGACAGGGAGGAGAAATTGTTTTCTAAACCTTTGTGCTGATGAATACTTGCTAGGTGGATTATAAATCCTGATATACTGGCTTAGTTCAGGATAGATTAGGCCCCACCAGCAGATTCAACCTGGTGATAAAAAAGTCCTTTTTTGTTTTCTAAATTCTCCTGGAAGTACCCAGTTTGATATTGTGTGAGGGAACTCAATAAAATGTCAAACAATACCGTAAAATACTTAGCTATTGGCACCAAGTCAAGTACAGGAAAAGTGTGTTTTAAAGGACAAAGCTTGAGATGGAGAGTATGTTTATTAAAGAAAACCTACTTTCCCACATCTTTAAATAATTTTATCATTTGTAATCCAACACACTGGTCAGTAGCTATGATGTAAGAAGAGCAGGTGATGTACTCCACTGAGGCGTAAATCAACAAGGACTCTCATTAATCCTCCAGTGTTTCTTAACCCTGCCTCTGTTTCAGCCTGGTCCATGTTATTCACATTCATTCCTGTGCATGTGTGTTTTTGTGTGTGTGTGGGTGTATGTGTGTGTGTGTGTGTGTGTGTGTGTGTGGGTGTGGGTTTGTGTGCGGGTGTGGGTGTGTGTGTGTGTATGTTGCGTTGCAACAATGCATTTCCAGATAATCTTTTTAGTCAGACGTTAGTTCAGCAACATCGTTGACTGAATTGCTACGCATGTCATTGAGATTTATCGGGATTTACTGTGACTTACTGTGATTTATTGTGATTTTTGTTGACTATAGATTCGTTTGAATGTAATTATTTATTTGGCCTGTGAAGCTACTTTACTTACTTGCTTACTTACTAGTTGGCTCAGTGGACCGTTATCATCTATGACTAGGCTGTAAATGGCACAGTATGAAGAGAGACAGTGGTCACCAGTAGTGAAAGTCTGCATGAGGAGTAAGTTTGGGGTGGTCCTAACTAGGGATGTAACGGTATGAAAGTGTCACCTCACGGTTATAGTGAACAAAATTACCACAGTTTTGGGTATTATTGTGGTAATTTTAAAAGTGTGTTCAATGCATTTAGCAGCATCTTTTTCCCTGCAAGTTCTGCAGACAGGAAAACTATCTTCAATCAACTGTCGGCATTCTTATAATAACCAAAATATGCCCTTGCTTCAGAATGAGTCCTCTTAGAGGGTTAATAAATGTCCTTCCGCCATGATTCCAACTTCAAGTAACATACGTTGTAGGCTATGCAGTGCGCCAGCGCGGTAACTTCAGGAGACCCGGATAAAGCTGGGAAGGACTAAACACATGGTTTCCACACCATGGTAATCTACCTTGATAATAATTATACTTCGAATAAAAACGTAATTGTAATCGTCAACATTTTTGTTGTGGTTTGCCATTACACTGGTAAACATTAAGTCCCTAGTTCTAACCAAAGTAACGACTTTAGAGCATTAAAAAGTGTCTCCAAGGGGTCTTGACCAAGCTAACAGTGTTACCATGTAAATAGATGATGAGGCCTAAGGGCCCTTCGAACCCGTATAAATAAATGAGGCTAATAACCACAGATGATACCAGTGCAATGGGGAGATAACATTAATAACAGGTGAATAAACATATGTAGCAGGTGAACAACCAGGAGCAAACTTGTCTTGAATTTTGGTATGACAATATATTTAAACCGGTAATACGTCTGGGGCTACGACAGGCAGCAGAAACAAGCTGCAAACAAAACATATTACATAATAATTTATATAGCTAATTTCTCAGCAGACACGAGCAAAATGAGGGTTCATTTGTTGTGATGTTTGTGTCCATCTGATGAATGTTAGTCAATTAGTCACTGAAAACAGCTGCCTACTGTGGATAAAAATGTAGCTCAATGGAGATGTGAGCCCAACACCAAAAAAATGAGCTGAAAGAAAGCTGATGGGAACTGTATCCAGGTGATTGTTTTCTGTGAGTTCATCACTACAAACAAACTCTTTCACATGCAACACATACATACACATTCAAGTAGTTATGTGATCCATTGTTAACACGAGAAGTTAATGTCATCTAGTTATTTTTCTGGAGTATGGAACCTGAGTGTGCTCATGCTGTTTCACCACTGCATAAAACCGTACCACCTTATATGGTTATTGTATGCTTGTTTAGGAACAGCCTTAAACTTCAAGTCTTGGTCACAGTAGCGTGCATTGTCCCTTTAAAAACACTGCAATTTAAAAAAAATGTGTGTAAGCATGCATGCATGCGCGTGAACAAGTTCTCTCCTGCTGCCACCAGTGATGAGTGGAATTAGACAGGAGATTAGAATTTGGCATAGGAGACTCATTACATTTCATTTAAACACACGGAAAACAGCTTCTTCTGATCTGCCAATCATGAAAAGTATCTGACTAAAGTCCATGTTTTAGAAGCCTGTTTTTTTAAGGGAAAAGTTCTTGCTTGAGCGTTTCAGTTTCTGAAAATATAAATGCTTGATTATGCTTAGTACGTTAAGTTAGTCAGATCTTTGCAGAAAAATAACACTAAGCCCTGACATGCTAACAACATCAGCTCCCTGATGTTGTGGGTACGATCAGAGTGCGTGGGATGAAGACACAGGGCTGCATTCTAAAACTGGAGCATCCCATAAAAATAACAAATTAAAGAAAGACAGAAGGAAAGAAATAAACATAGTGGGAAGGCTGGGTGGACAGAGATATGCAGAATAATCTTTGCCCCCCTTCAGTGTAGGTGGCCTATAAAATCTGCTGTTAATGAAGCCTCTGCCTTGGACTCCCTTAAGCTGCTGCTGCAGCTCAGCGCTGACAAGCTGTATTCCCCTGAAGACAAGCTTTCATTAACTTGTGTGTGTGTGTGTGTGTGTGTGTGTGTGTATTTGAATAAAGGCTCCCCTCCTCTTTCTTCATCAGCTGCAGCTGGTGTGCCTGCACTGCAAATGGAAATGATAGTACATTCCCAGCAGCATGCCACCAGACCACTTTTAAATTTGCACTTGGTAAATTTTTGACATCACATACACACGTAATTTAAAAAAATATTTATATATCGTACACTACTCCATATCCTTTGATGGAATTAAAGGATTACTGGGTTATTCAAATGTGTATCACATTGTTGCACTGGTAAGAACATAAGTACGTAAGGGTCTAGTGTTCATGCAAATGTATATTAATGTGTGTTTTAATTGGACTATATGATCAGCCAAATGAGGCAAAGACAGAAAGGGAGAAACTTTGCAAAAGAGGTAGCCAGTTTTGGAATGTTGCAGCCAACAAAGTCAAACTCACAGAAGGGTTGTGGATTGGGAGAGAGTGCCAAAGAAAGAAGTTGAAGGCTTAGAGCCATAGTAATACTCTAAACATCCACCCCGCCAGCCAGCTGGTATGACAAGACCAACAATACAGCAGAAATGCAAAATTGCAGCAATAAAATACATTTTCCACTGACTTAGGAAACTGTCATCTAAAGAAAAGTCTTTTGAAGTAGTTCCCCATGAGGACATGTTTATGTTGTTGTAGAGCGACACAGTTTACATAGAGAGGAGGTCGAGCTGTACGATGAGTCAATGTGTCAATGTTCACAGTTCCCATCACTCACCTTGTGTAAAGTTATACCGGGCAGAGAAACCGATGGCCTCCAGTTCTCCATCAGCCACAAACTTGATGTACAGGTACCTCCCACTAGAGCGGACATATGCTGGGCTTTCCTGCCCACAGAAGCGGCCAATGATGGGAGAGAAAACAAAGGGCCCATCGCGGACCTCGATGTGGTCGAACTTACACTCCCAGGACGGCTCGATGGAATACTTGTCATCGAAGAACAAGTCGATGCACTGTCGGGGAGAGGCTGGAGCAGGACGAGAGGTTGAGACAAGGACTTTAATTTGGGTTCAACGTTGGTGTGGGGGGAGGTTGAGATCTCCTTTTTTAAGCAAAATTGAAATTTTGAGCATTCAAAACACTTAATTTCCTTCATTCTGGTGTATTTGGCATCAATGTTTGGCGCAAATGTGAATTATGATAGGTTTATGGGATTTGTTGCACAGTGCAGTTTTGATTATTGGGGGGTTGTGACCCCCTCCCCCGTCCAGCTTTTAAATCCCGCCTATGGTTTGAGAACAGGTAAGATAACAGCAGGAGGAGCAGGATAAAAGGAAAAGGCTGAAGGTCTCACCTTCTATGATGTAGACACATTCCCTCTCGGGCGGGTATTTCTCAGGGTAGTTGGGCGAGGTGAAATACCCTCCCTCAGACTCTTTCACCCACGTCCCACACTGCCCTGCTGGTGTCACACCTGAATTGTTCTTCACTGGAAACACAGGATGACAGTGTACAGACAGATGGACAGGGAGATGAAAATGTTCAGCACACCACTAGTTGGACAGCTGTTTGTATTCATAATTTCTTCATTTTAAAAACTGCAATTGAAAGTGCAGATTGGTTGTTGTAGTTTGGATTATAGTTTGTACTGTGCACAGGTTTAGTCAAGCTTCAGTACTTGTTAGCATAGCAAAGCTAAGTTAGCTTCCTATTTTAAATTGTGGGACACTACGCACACCACATACAGTCTAGTAATCCGCAGGTTTGACACATTTAGGATTTGAAACCTAGCCATTATGTATTATTTGACATTTACAAATGTCCTTCCAGGTTGAAATAGGCACAATGAACTGGTATTCTCCGGTTTTTATTATGGGAATGTTATTCCCTGGATGTGTCCAATAAACACTCTCCGCTGGCGGTTAGGGTTTGATCAGATTTGACTGGATGTGTTACTGAATAACATCACTTTGCGTGAGACAATAATTACTCACATTGATTATTTTATATATTTGATTAATTTATCCTCTCCGCCACCCACCCCCAAATAATCAGTCACTTGTTTAGTCTATAGAATTACAGAAAATATGAAAAATGCAATCACAATTTCCCGGATTGTAGGTGAAGTCAGCTAATTAAATGTTTAGTTTTGTCAATTTAACTGCGATTTACAAGAAAAGGAACAACAAACACGCAAATCCTTACATTTGAGAAGCAAATGACTAAAAAACGTAATCCATTGATAAAATCGATGCTGATTCATTTCTGTTTGTCAGAGGAATCCATCAATTACAACTGTTTTAGTGCTAATCTGAACCACAATACAGTTATTCTCGGATCTTGGTTTTCAAAGTAAGCACTGCAACACACTGTTTGCCCCCCTCCCCCACAAAATCTAAATTATATATTTTGAACTACATATTACTTTTGAGCATGACTTGATACAGATAAACTATAACAGAAAATAACCCAAATCTTCAAAAGGTAAACAGGGAAAAATGAACTGTGACTCAAGATGTGAAATGCTACCTTGAGCTTTTGTTTTGGTCGCTGTGGCACCTGACCGATCAGGTGAGATGAGGCTTGCTGCTAAAGCTGAGAGAAGAGAAGACAAGAAATTAAATGTTATTATTATTATTATTATTATTATTATTATTATTATTATTATTATTATTATTTCTAAGAAAAGGAACAACTACAAAGGGCTACTTATGTTTTTTATTCAGTGCACAAAATGTGATGCGTCTCCAAACAGGTTATAAAACACGTTCCCAGCAGTAAACTTACCGAGGGGCAGCAGAAGTTTGTGCACCATTTCTGTTCCCTGAGGATGAGTAGCTCCGTCTCAAGTATTGCCATTAAATAGTCTTCACCAAACGTCCCTTTATTGGGGAAAATGTCCTTCAGCCCATCAGTTTCTCAAAAAATGAGCCAAATCCGAGAGCAAGGAGTTCGACATCCCCATCCAGCTCTGTCTGTCTGTCTCCCCGAGAGCTCAAAGGATTACTCTGCCGTCCGCCACAAACCTTCACAATTTTTACTCCACCTTCAGGCTGCATTAATCCTCTCAGAAGAGATACGGTCATTGACAAAGCTTCACCCGTTTAAACTGGGCCGAGGCAACTGACAACTGCCTCAGTGTGTGTGTGTGTGTGTGTGGGTGTGTGTGTGCGTGTGTGTGTGTGTGTGGTCTAGGTATAGCTACATTTGTGGGGACCAAAAACTGTGAAAACAGTATACTTATAGGGACCTGACTGCTTTGTGGGGACCAAAATGATGGTCCCCATACTGTTAAAGGGCTTTTTGAGGACTAAGACTTGGTTTTAGGACTAGGGTTAGAGTTAGGTTATGGTTAGGGTTAGGGTGAGGGTTAAGGTTAGGCATTTAGGTTTGATGGTTAAGGTTAGGGTAAGGAGCTAGGGAATGCATTATGTCAATGACTGGTCCCCACAAAGATAGGCAGACACGACTGTGTGTGTGTGTGTGTGTGTGTGTGTGTGCGTGTGTGTGTGCATTAGTGCCCAGAGGTACTAATGTGCTGATAAGGTACTAAGGTGCTAAGGTGCTGATTGTGTTACCAGAGGTAACACAATCAGCAACTACAGCAGCGGCAATTGCTTAACACTTAACATTTTACAAAAGCAGTTAAATTTATTCATTTACACATTTTGTATCCAAGAATGCATTTAATCCATTAAAACTGCATGCACAGTAGTTGGGATCCAGAGGTGGGAAAAATATTCAGGTTCTTAATGGTGAGTCAAATTTGCACAATGTAAACAAGAACTGTACATGCTCTTGCATTCATGTTTGATATGTTCCTTATCTTGCCAAATCTAATTGACATAAACATTGACATATTAACTAATTAGCTGAAAGTTGCAACAAAAACAAAATGTGTGCTTAAACTAAAAACAGAAGAACTCCTTAATTTATATGACATGTGACAACATGTGTTTCTTTATTTTATGTTATGTATTGCTTATAAATGTGGCAAGTAATTTAGACATGTGCCCAAAGACACATTATGCAGCAATTTGGCTAGGTGCATAATGTTTGCAGGAAAAGAGCAAAGGTGTAGCAACTGTATGGAAAAATGTGGTGCTATCAAAAATGCTAACAGTGATGGGCGTGAGCTCGAGCCCAAAAAACATAATGACCGTTCACTTGTAGTGTGACTTCAGGACAAATTACTGGGTGGTAATTGAAGGGTTCCCCTAACTCACCTGTTGCTGAGTTTGTATTACAATTGTTGTTTGATTACTCAGTGACACCGGTCACAACTGAAGCGACATGTGCAAAACTCTAACTACATAGTTATACTACACAGTTAGATAGTGTTACTATTTCCTCCCCCCCAAGCATATCTGTGCACCAGCAGGAACACTGGTTGCCTGGCTGTCACGGCCTGGTCTGTGACCTCTAGATTTTCTTGTTCAACAGAACGTTGGATTTTACTGTCTGTGTTTTTCCTGTGTCTTCTCCCCTGTATGTGTGGTGTGGTGTGTGTGTACTCTTCAGTGGAAGCATGTCTCTACAGGGTCAACCAGACACACCTAAAACCCATTCACAATCAAGCACAAGAAACCCGGCTCTTTTCTCGCTCATCGCCAGATTGTTTCTACTCATCATGTAGGAACGCCTCACGCCTCACGCCTCACGCCTCACGCCTCATGCCTCATGCCTCATGCGCCACTGTCTAATTCTCTAGTGAAGAACTTTACTTTGGATCTTTCTTGTACTCCGCTGAATCTAACTTCACTTGTGTGTCTCTCAACTGCAGCACCTGTCAAAGCTTGCCTGCAAGCTGATCGACTGCCGTTACCTGCCACAAATCCCACACCACATGAAACTATCTGTGCACATCAGGACTGTCACCTCGTCGCCTTTTTTTTCACTCTCAGTCTTACAGAACAGGAGCCTAATTAAATTGCTTGCAACTAAACCATTGAGTCTGTGTCTATCCGTAAGCTATCCATAACACAAGCAACCTCTGAACTGTTAGACTTACCTCTGCCAGTGAAGAAATGTTCACAGCATGTAGGCCTATCTCTCTGTAAAACTACAAGTTATCCTTTATACATTATTGCATGTGCATTATGGGTTTCACTCTTTTGGCAAGATGTGTTACCTTCCACTTTCTTTGTGTTGTATTTAAAAAATTCGGTCAATAAATGAGGACTATGGTTATTGCTCCTCAGATCTCTGCAGGGAAAATCAGACAGCTAACTAGACTATCTGTCCAATCTGAGTTTCCTGTTTTACGACTAAAACAACTTTTGAACGTACACGTTCCATCAAATCAAGTTCCTTCCAGAAGCTATTTTGTAGCAGCACCGTGGCTGTGTCCAGCACATGGAACTATTTATGAAGATTGCGACATGTTTAAAGAAATGCCAATAAACCAGAGCACGGTTTTCTCCCATCCTGGAATGTTGTGTGGACTAGCCAGACACCTCCACCGCAGCACTGTGGAGGAGAGTCTGGCAAAGCAAGACTATGGAAGTTTAAACTGTTTCAAACTAAAGAAAAACTTGAACCAAAGTATAGATTTCCATTATTTATTTCTCCTGACATGTCTCATTTTTTATATATTATCAACAGAGGATAGAGGGGCACAACTTCACATGTCAATATCTCGACACATTTAAAATAGTGCTGGCATACAGAACATAGAATTTTGAAATTGGACAAAGGGGGGGAGGTTTAATCACAACAATCTTTACAGTTTCAACTAACAAGCAAGCAGGTTAACAGGTAAGAAATAAAAGCACTACATCAAATAACATTAAGACTATATGACTGATCACATTATGACCCCTTTGGTCTATATGTTGCCTGTTTATCCCTTCATTATGACTATGCACATTTTATCAATGGCTAATCTAGCTATACTGTATGTGTTCCGCTAGTTTCATGTTCCACTTCACATATCTTCTCTTGATTTTGGTCACTTTCTCTCATGTTTTCTTTTGAACATAAACTTTAAGTAATTTTCCTTCTAGCTGTAAATTCCCCAGCTATAGGGCTAATGTGGAATTATTTTATGTAATATTGGCCAGTGAACTACTCTTACTCTACCCATTTTTTGAGTGCATCGGCCTTCAGATCAAAATGTTCTCTGTGAGCAATTACTGAATCAGGATTTGCATATCCACTCTGGGCGGGGAGGAACATGACATCTGCAAAAACTAGCTTGGCAATATGCTGCAGCCATGTCTGTGGTACATGTCCACTCTTTGGCGAGCAGCTTTCAAAAGCTTCTTGGGTACGTTTGTCCGAATTTTTTACTTTAGCCAAAAATTCTTTGTCAGCAGCCTTCGGGTCACAGTTGAGATTCCAGATATTGCCACCTGTAGGGGACGCATTGGCGTTGATGTCCAACAGATTACCTGTAAAATGTGTTATGCGGCTGAGGTGAAGGGATATACTGACTGCAATATATTGTCCCATAAACACATTGACTGCTGTGGTGTCGTCTTTCATCGCCATTGTGTGGTTTTCTACCAATTTGTCCCAGGATTGGTGGTCGATTACTAACTGCTTCTGGTACCTTGGTGAGACAAATAGACAATAAAATCAAACTAGCTGACATATAGCACACACATTCAATAGGGCACATGTAATACACATTACAGGACCTACCTCTCTGACTCCTCTATCATCCTGGTAGGGTTGTTTGCAATGTGGGGTACCAGCCTCAGGTACTCACTGGCTGTGTAGACATGCGCTGGGTAGTACCCTCTCAGGTTTTTGACAAATAAGCCTGGAATAGGACCGGAATCTGACACCCACTCTCCCCTGACCTGTCTGGCTAGAGTGTCAAACAGCACAGCCAGGGACAGGGCCACTACCCCAACCCCGCCAAGAGTGACATTGCCGTCCCTGCCAAAAGTGGTCCTCAGGCCCTGGGTGAAGTCCTCCAGCTGCTTGGGGGTCAGGGAGGACTGCACTGCAATATAGTGGTTCCTCAGGTGAAGTGAAGAGTTGATGGACAGAATGTTGTGGTAAAGAGGATTGGGGTTGTAGTTTGGGAAAGGGCAGATGTCTTGAGCAATAGAGGCCAGGTGGGCTGCGTCCTCAGGAGGGCATTGCATGTTCCCCATCTTGATATTAACTTGTCAGTTAAAGGAGATTTGATGAGAATGGTTTCTGCTAAAAGAAAAATACACAACAAGACAACAGTGCCTGTGTTTGTCTGACAGGCTGTCCCTGAACAGTACTGATATAGTCAAAGTTGGGTCATGACATCATGTTTAGCCACTTCCCTCAATGTGGGAGTGTTGCCAAAGCATATTGACAGGAACATTGACACATTGACTAACTCGCGGAAGGTTGCAAAACAAAAACTATTGATATATGTTCAAAATGTGTGCTTAAATTAAAAATCCAAAAATCACAGTACACAACATTGCAGCAGTGCAATACATATTTAATATAGAGATTGAACACACTCTTAACTTTACATTAAATATATTATATGAACTAATTTTATTTATCTATATAATGTTATGTATTACTTTTAAATGTGGCAGGTAACTTGGACATCAACCCAGAGACACATTGAGCATTTATTTGCCCAGGTGCATAATGTTTACTGGGTAAGAGCAAAGGGGTAGCAACTGTATGCACAACCTTGCTTTGCCAATAACGCTTACCCAGCAGTGATGGGGGCATTTGATTGAGTCCAACAAACATTATGGAAGTTTACTTTTAGTGTGACTTCAGGACAAGATACTTGAGGCCACATGAAAGATGACCCTAACTCGCCTGTGATTGACTTTGTATTAACTTCATGTTAAATTAAACAGCTGTCCTAAATATTTTCCAAAAAGTCCAGCATTTTGCGAACTATGTTCATTAAATTCAATTAAATTTATTTATAGTATCATGTGTGATGTGATGAACAGTGGTAATTACAGTCACAATAAAGATAATGGAAGAGTGACAAAAAAATTGTAGTAGTAGTAGTCCATGTTATAGCAGGGCACTGCAGGGCGTTATGGTATGTAGTGTGGCACAGCAGGGCATAGCTGGACGCAGCAGGCTGCAGCAGGACCCAGCAGGGCACAGCAGGGCACAGCAGGGCACAGCAGGGCACCGCAGAACGTAGCAGGGTGTACTGCAACAGGACCATGGCAACAGCTGCAACCAAGATCTTGGTGCCATCCTAATCTACAAGAATTCACATTCTTATAGAGAGTTGGATCAGAAGATTAATACCACTCTGGTTTCTGTATGCTAAGCATGAATAAAAAGCTACATTCTGCAGCTAATTAACCTAGTTTTAGACTGTAAGAGGCTTAGCATGAGGACTACAACAGGGGACACAGCTAACCTGGCTCTGTCTCAGAACCTCTGGAGCTCACATACAGTACGTCTTAACATGTAAGGTGTCATCTGTACACAAAAAAAAAATGTAAAAACAACAATGTGTGGTTTTACATGAGTGAGTTACATAGTATAACTATTTCTTCATGAAGAACAGGATTCAATTGTCCCAGGCTCTACTGGTTGCCTGGCAACCTCACAACAGTTAAAGACTTCTGCCAGTGAAGAAATAGTGACAGCATGTAGGCCTATCTCCCCGTAAAACTGCAAGTTATCCTTTATACATTATTGCATGTTTAGGAATTATACCAACCCGATACACGTTTAAAATACTTATACACTTATTTACACACAAACATGTCCTAGTTTAGCCTAACTTCCTAGATGTCTCTTCTGCTTCCAATCACCAAATTATGTTGTTATCTAATTACCATCTCTCAGCCGGTAAGGTTTTTGTTAAATAGGCTGCTTTAACATTTAACTTTAGCATTGACTGCATTGTATACAGTTAGTTTGTTAAATTACAAACTCTATTGAAAAAAGCAGTGATTTTACCTCATAGAACATAGGAGTTGCAGGCTCTGTTCGGTTAGATTTTTTTGTTGTAGTTTTATAAGTTACTCACCCATTAGAACAGTAGACCAGCAGTAGACCAGCAACTACTGCGTTCTGTGAGTTAAAATCACAGTTTTTGTCAATGGAGTCTGGTGGCTTTGATGAGAGCCTAGAACGGCTTCAGTTTCCCTAGCGTTGACTTTGGCTGTCTGTCTGCAGGGTAAACCGGTAAAAATATTCTAATTATAGCATGCACCGTAACAGATATTGAATAATGAGGTGTCTAATAGCTCTGTTCCAACATCACTCATATATTGACGGCTTGCTGAAGGCTGAATTGATTACCTGAAAATCTCTTATTTATCCAAGAGGGGGCAGCAGATGCTTGTAGAAGAGCTCAAACTAAAATTGTGGTCTTAGTATTGGCATTGTTGAAAATATCTATCAATCAAACTATAGAGTCATCAAAGCATATCAGTGTTATTTAGCATGTGAACACAGTAAATAGATGATTTTCAAGTAAGTGGAAAAAGGATGAAACTGACGACTGTCTGCACATACATATAAGGCTGTCCCGGCTAAAATTATTAATATAAATTTTGCACAAAAAAAAAATATCCCTAGTCACAGGTTTAATTTATGATAATTTTCTTTTTTAAATTTAGTCTCTGGGAGATTTTGATAGATTAATTTCTCTAAGAGTCCTCTAAGAGTTCAAATATACTGTATGTTTACAAGTAGGCCTACCTTTGAACGCAAAAGCTAGTGACCATTTTGGTAAATTAGTGGACTTTATCTTGTCTGGTTGACATGTGCCATCTATGCGGCAGGACATGCCATAAACCTACATGTAAATGTCTTGTTCATATACATTATTTATTATCATTTTCCCTCATGTTACATTACCTCCACTTGCCTGGGCATACTCTGCATGGCTTATGCTGGGGCTTGTTGTATACATGTTTAATCCCTGTATTTGTTGGCTGTTATATTTATTGTTCTATATATTTCTATTCACTTTGCTTGCCTTTGTGGCTCAATGGGAGTATACAGTAAAAAAAAAAAAAAATCCTTTTGCTGATGGCCAGTTAGAACAGAGCATGTTGGAGTAGAGGAAGCAGTGAGAGCGAGCACTCACACATACACACACACACACACACACACACACACACACACACACTCTCACACACACAACAGCCTACAAACATAGAGTATGTAAAGGTAGATGAATCAGTGCTTTGTGGTAGTGTCACAGGGGAATAGTGGCCACCCTGCTGGCTGCTGCCAGTCTCCCACACAGCAAAGAACCTGGTGTGATCTCAGACAGGTTCAGCCCTCAAGGAAAGGAATACAACACTTATAGATGCTCATGAATGGAGAGCAATGCATTTGTGCAAATTATCATTACCAGACAATGACCATTTTCTACTATTTTTGCAAGTGCACTGTACAAATATGACTGCAAACTGTTTTCCTGTACAATTACTTTACAGTAAGATATAACTACTGGTGATACATTAAGAGACATGTCATGACTGCAAGCTGACTTTTTAATTCTTTGAAATCTTTATACGTATTGTGGTTTTTCACCAGGGGGCCTTGCACACGGTATTTTAAGTCTGTAGCCTATTTTCTGCTGCCAATAATTCTTTTTGACCGTGTCTTCCTGTCAAACAAAAAACCTGGAAAAAGCAAAATGAGCAATATTTGTAACAGGAGTGGGCTGCTCTAATAACATCCACAAGTTTACCTTCACGTCACTTCTAGTGCGATCAGGTACCTCCTCAAATAGATCAACCCTGGAGCTCCATGGGATGTGTGTGTGTGTGTGTGTGTGTGTGTGTGTGTGTGTGTGTGTGCGAGTGTGTTAGGTGGGGGTGCAGTTAGGGGGAGCAAGTGGGTTTTTGGAGGCGTGGTCCGCTCGGTTGCTATGAAGAAATTTGGCATATAAACGCAAAATGAGAAGCGGTACCATGCAACCAGTAGCACACAGAGCCAGCTGAGGAATTCACCAGGTACCTGTAGACGTTGTGGAGCTCTCTGACTCTCTTCCATCGTGGATGTACCGACTGCCTGCTCTCATTCTGTGTGATGGATGGAGTTAAAGGCTCCATGGATTGGAAACCTGTCCCTCTGCAATAATCTCAAGGCTTTCTGGCATCTGGAATATTGCACCTTGGAGGTGTTTTGATTGATTTGGCAGAATTTAAAGGTAAACTTGCATGGTAAATTACTGCATTTTAAATAACTAGTATTTTTTAGGACCTGTGTGTGTCTTTGTTACTCACTCACGTGAGCTTATCACCTATCAAAGTGTTCCTAGAATCTTTTTAACAGGCTATTCCCTACAATTCTCTTTTATTCTTTTTATTAACTAGTCTTGTATAAAAACATCACTGGTATTTTAGTTCTTGAAGGGTTATTTAAAAGAAAATATCAAGATAAAAATGATAATGTAATCTGTTTTTACATAAAAAATGGCATTGCACATCTCCCTCCAGTGCATGTTAGCAAACACACAGTACAGTAATTCACACATGTGCATTAACTCTTGTGCTCTTTAAGAAGATGTGAAAACCTAGTTTACACTGGTACTACTGTGTGTAGTGATGCAGTGACCTGCAGATGCACTCAGACTGTTTTGGAGTCTGGAGCAGATCTAGTTTGTAAAAAGTACCAAATAATGAGCTGATAATGAGCTGTGCATTGGTGCAAGATCACATATTTAACAGCTGCATGGGAATTGTGCACTCATATGCAGGAAGTGAACAGTCTGAAATGATGAAGCTGTAATTGAAATTCAAGCTATTCTACCCAAATATGCTCTCTCTCTGTTTTGCAGACATCAAAAAGGCTTCATTAAGCAGCAGTATTTCCTCAATCATGAAGAGGCCTCTTCCTTTCACCGCCTGGGTAAGAGCAGCAAGCTTGTTCCTATGTTTGACTCAGACCGCCCTGGCAATGGTCCTCACCAACTCCACACGACTTGAGTCCATCCTGGACAAATACAGGGAAAAGGATGAGGAGTGGTGGAGGGTCCGGTCGAGAGGGAAGAGGGCCATCAGCGAAGGAGACATGCACCTCATCCTGGACTTGCACAACAAGCTACGGGGTCAGGTCTACCCTCCTGCCTCCAACATGGAGTACATGGTAGGGGCTGGGAACACAGCTGTCTCTCTTATTCTAGGTCAATTTTACCACGCTGGAAGACGTGTTATCGTTTGAAAGAATTCAACTCTGCACACAGTACATTTCTGTTTTTAATTTAAAGTAATAAACACCACAAACACCAGTATTAGTCCAATAAAGAGTCAGAATTTAATTTTGAGTCTCAGGAGAACTGATGCTAGTTTGCATTGCAAGCCCTATCTCCAGCGCCCTGCAGATTAGTGTCTGACTACTTCACACAAACATTCTGGGATAACAGAAGTTCCTAAAACAGCAGCGGTGGCTCTGGAAAATAGTCTCGGGAAGGAACTTGTTTTGGTGAAATATATGCACCCGACAAAAGAAAACACCCCATACAATATTAAAATAAGTGAACTGTTTACACAATTAACAGTGAGCTATTTAAATTAGCTGGATACTTGCACTTACCAGTGTATTGCCGTGTGATCGTCCACAGCAATCCCCACATATCGGTCCAAAAACGTCCCAGTTGGATAGTCAATGCTGTGAAGATAATCTTTGTAAATCTTTACAATCATTTCTTGAAGGCAGACCTGCCTTGTTCCATGATCCAAATTTTCTTAAAAACTTGCCATTTTCAGCGTTAAGCTTGCTAGCTCAAAGTTTTTTTTTTTGTTGTTTCCCGATCAGAGTTTGGAAACAGCACAGAGAGCAGAAGGCAATGGACATCATCTGTTGCAAGTCGGTCCTGCATGCTACCGAAGTTTAGGGAGCTCTGTCCAGGTGTTATGGTTTTGGGGAGGTTTACACACCAACGTTACCTTAAATAGCCTTACATTTTTCATGCCAAATATCATGTAGTCATCAAGTGCATATTTAAGATCATTTTGCAGGATTATTATTATAATGAATCTGGAAACTTTCAAAAGGGAGCCTTAAACAATGGTTTAAACTAAACCAACTAAGCTAAATTGACTCAGCTAATGTTAGCTTGATTAACTAGCTAGCTGATGAAATCTGCCAGCAACAATCATCAATTCAATTGACACAATCTGCGGTCACAGGGTAAAAATTGATAAGCTGCTTTGTCTACCTGTCTATAACCAAGAACACTGTTAAAAAAATGTGTAATTGTAAACTGCATTTGTACCATTCTATGAAAGGAAAGCTTCATTGTATGGTAAATCTGGCCAAATCATTGAGGCTTGACACTACAAGAAATGGACTGTTCTAATACAGCGCTTTTTCTAGTCTCAATAACTACTAAAAGCCCTTTTCCATAGTGTGATAGGAACCATTCACGCGCGTTCATACACTGTGGCCGAGGTTGCCGTACAAGGTGCCACCTGCTCACCAGATAAACATTCACATACATTTATCAAACCACCAAACCTTCCAATTGGCAGGCGACCACTTTATCACTGAGCCGCAGCCACTGCAGTAACTAGTCTTTCTCTCAGGAAAGCACTCTACTGACTCTGCAGTTCTGTCAGCTCAAGACAACAAAGTGAATGAGATCTGCAATCCAAAGTCACCATCTGGCAAGCTGTAGCACCTACCTCCTGCTTGTCCGCCCTCGCTGACCCTGGCACCTATCCAGCTTCCACCCCCGCAGTGTTGTCCTGCCCTCTACCTCAACCACCCTGCCCTCCCTCCTTCCCTTCCTGCCCGGCATCTCCCAACTCTAATACTCCATTCCTCCTCCCGCTGACTCTCTTTCTCCCTGTCTTTTTTGCATTCTTGATCTACAGCCCCACAAACTTTCCCTCCGTTTTTTTTTTTACCCTTCTCCACTTTCACGCTCTACCTTCCATCCTCTATCCCCATCCATCGCAGCTCACTCAAACCCCGGCCGAGGCCGATGTTATCTTTTGTTTGATCCTCCATGCATCCCATTTTGGGTGCCACGGCAGTAAATCTATTTCAAACATGTCGAGCCTTACCATTTGAAGCGCGGTGCACTGTAGTGTAAATGTATGTTATGTACACTAACCATGTGTTTCTTCAGCAAAGGATACTATTACTGATGATAATGATGTGGTAGGCCGGGGACTGATGAGGACCAAGTATTTGGTTTTCAGATTGCAGGATTCTGAGGCCTAAAGGGCTGAACTTTCATTGCAGCTCTGACTTCAAATGCCAGTCAGCAAATGCCTTTAAAGCACTGTTGCGTCCGTTAATCTGAAACACGTCACTTCTTGCCCAGAAGATTTGCCTGAGAAATTGAGACCTCTTTAAAAGCTTTCCATAATAACAACCATCAATACGGTTGAATTACAAGCATTTACGTGAAGCAAATTTGTGTACTTTAACTTCCCAAAGCAAGAGATGGCTTCTTGTTTTATTGAGCATTCACCCTAAATCTACAGCTGTAAGACAGCTCATCTTGCACTTAGTTTTGTAGCACAGGTGGTCGTGCTGTATATTTAGGGAAGTTAATGCTCTTTGGAATGCAAAAGGAGATTGGAAGTTGTTATCGTGACTTTTCCCTGAAAGATGGTGAGCAGGCCATCTACCTCACTGCTGGATAATTAAGAGTGAAGAATAACAAGAATACGGAGAGAATAATAGGCTGGCAGAGATGAATAGTATCCACTGTAGATTGTTTGCAGTAAAAGCCTCGTGATGAACTGGAATTTCATTATAACCTGCAAGAGTAGTGACACTAAAATGCCCTAAAATGTCAATATGTCAAATGTTGGATGCATCTGAAAACATGCTACATTGTGATATATTGTAATTGAGATATGAAATGACCCACTCTAGATCAGGATAAAAGATTTTGGCCATGCAGTATCACCCAGATCTATCGCCATGACCACTTTGCCATGATAATCCTTATGTATTACAAACTGCTGGGCAGTTTTTCATGTCTGGTTAACCCTCAGATTAATGGATCTTAACTCACACCTGCCTTCCTAGATCATGTTTAATCATATGTGTTGATGGTAAGCTTGCACTAAAACAGCCCTTTGCATTATTTTAATGCAATGCTGTTTAAAGTCTGAGTACCCACACAACAGACCAATTCAAGCATGTATTTCCTGTTGTGGTTATTTTGAATGTTTGAACAAACAACCTTCTGTGTTATTTTTCCATAGCTAATGTAACATAAAAAAATCCTTCAATCTTTCAACTGAAGTTGAATGAAAATAAGTTCAGCACAATTGGAATGGTAAGAATTTGAACTATACAATATAATGTAAAGATCATAGAAAAATATGTCACATGGCAACCTTGCAGGAGGTTAGAGCAGAAAATCACCTTAGTGTTGATATCTCAGCCACAAGCTGGATTGTGGCCAAAGAAGTAAAGTCAAAACACCTTCAATCAGGCCTGAACAGTAAGCAGCGGTACAGTGAATGGGCAACAGTTTGTACAGTGTGTTAGCCTCACCAAACATATGGCACACATTATGGTGGTCAATCAGAGCAGTTACAACTCCACACTTAAGTATTATCCTATTTGACGTGTGATGGCTGTTATGCAACCAAACAGTATGCCAGCAGCAGAGCACACTACACCTATTCTTCTCCCTCCCCAACAAAGTCAACAGTAAATTAACTTTGCCGCAACATTTGAATTGCTCAATCCTTTACCCTTGGTCTGCTTTTTGCTTTGTTGAAAACAGTTTTCAGGTATTTCTGCTTCAATTTAGATTAATTTGTGTCAGGTTTTCACAGTAAAGATGAAATCAAGCCCCTTAACAGAGACCTTTTGCTTTTATTTCTCGGCTTTTTCTCTCTCAGCGTGTGTTATGACACCTAAAACTTTCTGGAAACCAGCTATGACACTATCACATTGAATAGTAGCACAAAGCTGCAAGTTGATGTGGTGGTGGTGATTCCTCACTGTTTCCCTTCTCCCTCATGTGTGTGTCTGTGTGTATCAGAGAGTGAACGTGTGTGCTTAATGGGAGAGGCCTAGTTTTGACTATACTGTGTCAAATTTGCGAGAGACATGCGTAAAGCCACTGTACTTTAAAGTAAAGAAGGTTCATCTTACAGGTTCACTTTGTCTCAAGTATGGTCTAATTTACTCAAAGAGGATAATGAGATTTCTAAAAAATGTAATGAGTAGCACTTAAAGCAGCAACTATGGAAAGTGGCGCGCCACTTAGTCCGCTTAAATTATGCGGGTTGTCTACAGTGGAGTTTTATGTCTGCAAACATCTGTCGGAGGCAAAGCTGCCCCAGACTCAAGAACTCATTGCGTTTAACCTGGAGCCCAAGAGAAACCTAATACTACAAAGCCTAATGCTTGAGCCACCAGCTCAAAAAAAAAAGCCATAGCTTCCTATTTTCAGGGTTGACCTTTTTAACCAAGTCCATGTGTTGTTCTCTGTATGTGTGTGTGTGTGTGTGTCTGTGTGCGTGCGTGCGTGTGTGAGAGTGTGCGCGTATGTGCGTGTGCGTGTGTGTGTGTGTGTGTGTGTGTGTGTGTGTGTGTGTTTTGTCTGCTCCCCAGGTATGGGATTATGAGTTAGAGAGGAGTGCAGAGCACTGGGCCCATACCTGCCGATGGGAACATGGGCCGAGCCATATGTTGACACAAATAGGACAAAACCTTGGAGCGCACTGGGGCAGGTGTGTATGTAGCCTACAAAGAAGTAACATGACTGTAATATGAAACAAACAATTGTGTTTTTTTTACATTACGCTCCATCCTTTTGTGTGATACCCAATACATTTTCACCACAAACCTGTCTTTTGTTAAAGGGATGGTTCGGAGTAATTTCACCCTAGGGTCCTTTGCACCATGACTTCGAGCCATACACAGCTTTTTTCCTTTGTTGAACATGGGCAATTTAGCGCCATCAGCTGAATGGCTTAGTGAAGGTGCTAATGGAACCAAATGTTTATCTCATAAAATTACACCCCTAATAATGCCCGGAATGCTACCAAACTACTAGCCAGCTCTCCAATTCACCTCCATTAGTTATTGCTTCTCGTTTGTGCATTTAGGCTTGTACAGGTACGGGCGACCTTCGAAATTGAGCCAATCATCGTCACGTTCGACAATAACCTCAAACTCTGTCATTTCGTTGATCTCTTCTTCTGTTCTCTCGTTTTTTGCTCCTACTTTACCGGTAGTCTCTTCCGGCAATAGATGTCATGCTTTGTGCGAAATCGCACAACATCTATTGCTGGAAGAGCCTACTTGTAAAGAAGTGAAGAAGGAGCAAGAAGTGAGAGAACAGAAGAGGAGATCAACTAAATGGCAGAGTTTGAGGTTAACATTGAACATCCATGGTAAGAGTTAATATGTAATACGTCTCCATAACAGCAGGCGGTGTTGTCCAAAAAAGAAAATTCGGAAATGACAGAACTTCTTTCTAGAACTAGTAAACACAGAGCACACTGTCATCAGTCATTGTTTTCATCAGAGAGTTGATAGTAGTCAAGAAGGATTGTTGTTATAATTACTTGCTGAACAGAAGAAAAAAAGATGTCTGGTAATAATATTCTTGTGCATTGATTCGCTAGTCAAGGGCTAGCACTCCACCAATCCTAATGGTCACTGCCCACTGGCCGATTCAACAAGTCAAATTGTTTAAAATGGATGCCGACGGCTCCTCCAAATGACAACAGCATGGAACACACCAAAAAAACTCGAGTCACCAACCTCGCCAGAGTGTCCGATGGCCGATGATTGGGTTGATGTGCCGGAGCCTTAAAAGAACTAGCAACTGCGGGGTCATGGAGTTTGAAGCCAGCCGGCTGGTCACATGGCCGTAACCTTACCAGCCAGCCGTCTCCTAATTTCGTAGGATATCATACGTTTTGGCTCAACACATGGCACATAAGAATTTCCAATAAATTAGACAAGATGCATTCATAGACATGACTTCAACATATTTATTATCACATGTTTTTTGATGAGATTATGAAAGGATACAGTATAATACCTTTTGTGTGACTTTAGGGACCGCCCCCCTACCTACCATGTCCAGGCCTGGTATGATGAGGTGAGGTACTACAGTTATCCCTACTCACAGGAGTGTAACCCACACTGCCCATTAAGATGTTCAGGACCTGTTTGTACTCACTACACTCAGGTAAGGGCTTCATATCTCCATGGGTGAACAAAGCCTTCAGGATCATTTTAGACTTTAACTTTAAAAAAATTATATTTAATTTTTGATGTTTAAAAAAATAATAATTAAAATTTGTTAGTAAACAACAATGTTCCTGCATACCCACAAAGGTGTTTTTAGTTACTTAGGCTGATTAGACGTCTGAGAAGAGAAGTTAAAAGGAGTAAAAACACTTTGTGGAGGATTGTTAATGGCTTTGAAAGAAAAAAAACTTCAATTTGAGAATGCAGTTTTGTCATGTAGGAACAGCATTTTTGGAAGACATTGTTGATTTGACTAACAAGGCCCTTCTTCCAATTTATTAAAGTTTATCATCATAACCTTTTGCAGTTGTTGCATGAAATGATCCAAAATCCTGGTATTGTAAAAGTGAACATTAACACTTGATGAATGCTTCCTTTTGAAAAGTCAGCTACAAGCTCTAACAAATGTAAAAGGACCACTGAACTTATTGAAGTATTTTTTAATTTTCAGCTGGTGTGGGCGACTAGCAATCGTATTGGCTGTGCCATCAATGTGTGCTACAACATGAACGTTTGGGGAATGATCTGGGCTAAAGCTGTCTATCTGGTCTGCAACTACTCTCCACCGTACGTTTTGCCTCGTTACCTTACCATGTCATACAACTTCCTCAAAATGGCAGAGATCAGAACTAAAGTCATAAATCTAGTTATCTCAGAATAATTTTTTTTTACTGTGTAATAACTCCAAACAAGAGATACAAACAAGATACGAACTGAATCAAAGTCTGTTTGCAGGTGTTGCATATGTGGACAGACTTGTATGTATGTGGCTCAGTCTGATAAATTATCTCAAGAGAAGTCACCTGAGTTCACTTGGTCTTAAAACAACGAGTGCAGGAGCTAGAATGAGGACAGACCTCAGTAGTTGTAGCCACTGTTAGCATTTAGGGTTGGGCATTGTTTGGATTTTAAGAGTTTTTAACAATTCCAATTCTTACCTTTTGATCACGGTTCTCATCGATCCGTAATTTTTAAAACGATTCCAAGTAGGAATCGGTTCTCAATGCCCAGTTCTACTAGTATTATCACACTGACAGGAGTAAGCACCAGTTTTTAAACATTGAAGGAGAATATCTTTTGCTCTTTTTTTTTTACTTGGGGCCAACAATCTAATACGAGTGTAACTACTAAATTCCGTTAATGAATGAAGTTTCACAAACATAAATATTCCAGTAATAATATCCAGTAGTTTTGCTGTACTCATTATGATACACATCAATCTCTTGTTTATGTAACAACATTCAAATAAATAGTTGCTTCATAATAATACATACTGCATGTCCTTTTTCAACTACGACAAAACCCTTTCATAATTTCTTTTTCAGGGGCAACTGGTGGGGTCATGCTCCTTACAAATATGGAACTCCATGTTCTGCCTGTCCAGCTAGCTATGGTGGAGGCTGCAGGGACAATCTTTGCTACAAAGGTGGGATCGGGACAGAGTTGTGGTTTTTCTGCTGCCATGGTTATCTCCTTACACACCTTTGTACCTATTCAGAATTGTTATAAATAGTTTTACTAAAAGAAAATGGTTTGCGTTGCCTGTTAATAGTTAATAATAAAAATTTGACTACACCATGAATATTTTCCCTCACTGTCCTGCCTGATTTTGCCATGGCAAGATTGTTTTGTATGTGTCCAGCGCAGCATTTTAACACATAAAAAATATTAATTTTGAGACATATGTTCACCTTGAATCAATGTAAGACAAAAACGACACACATAACACAATGACAATCTGGTATCTGTGTTTACAGACGGGGGTGTTGACAGACGTCCCGCTCCTGAGATTGAGGAGACCAACTACATTGAACCTGAAGCGGAACCAGTGAGGGACAGGGAGCCCCAACCCAGGGCCCAGACGCCAAACCCTTCACCCAATGACAACCTTGAGAGAAACCAGGTTGTCAGCACAGAGCAGATGTGTAAGGACTGTTCCTACTTTACCTCATCTCTCTGAATGGTGCAGTCGCAAGAATAGACATTATTAACTTGCATTAGAATGAGGTTGTGAAAGGCTCTTGTTTGTTTGTTATGTTAGGTCAACAGGTCGACTGTGAGACTAAGCTAAGAGATCAGTGCAAGGGGACAACCTGTAACAGGTAAATGCTAAAGAAGATGGTGACACACTGCAACAGACAGGTGTCAAAGGCTCTGAACACCCGCACAGCTGCTTTAAGTTATTCTGGCTGACTGGACCTTTTCCCAGGACTGTGTCGGTGTGTTTTGACTGATTGATTGACATCTTCCTGAGCCTCCTGTTAGCTTTGTTTCACTTTTTAGGGCAGAACAAATGATAGCTTCATCGTTCTTATTGGTAGATGAAATTTGTGATTTCGCCCCATCTTCAACCTAAACAGAGGTCTAAAATGCTAATAATAATACTATGTATGCAAATTCTTGGAAACACTTGATGTGCCAAGATAGTTGGGAATTATCAGTTCATACTGAATTAACACAATTAATTATTTAATTATAACACAGAAAATATTCCTTATATTAGTATATCTGTGCTATCTATGCATGTAGAATGTGCTTATGTGAAAAGCAACATAACAGGGGCGAGATGTGTTTACTGTTATTCCTGCCCATAGATATGAGTGTCCACCTGGCTGCCTTGACACGCCGGGGAAAGTAGTTGGGACTGGCTATTATGACATGGTAAGTGATCAGAAGAGACAGCTTCATTTTTCATTTTATTTTCAATGTTTGACATTTATCTATGTATCCATGGGAGAGTCCTGTTCATTTGAAGCTACACTTGGCTGTGTACATTAACAGTTGTGTATGTCTTCTGCAGCAATCCAGCGTGTGTGGAGCTGGGTTACACTCTGGTGTTATTGACAATGATGGGGGATGGCTGGATGTGACCAGATTGGGTAGAAAACAACAATTCACCAAGTCATACAAGAATGGCATTCAATCAATAGGGTATAAATCAGTTTCTGCATTTAGTCTTTATTTAAAAGAAGAAAAGTGATTAATAAGACATGATTACATAGACTTTTTGATCCCACTTTGGGGGAATTCCCTTGCTACAGCAACTCAAAGGAAATATACCCACACATCAGAATAACACAAATACACATTAAATAGACATAGGAAAAAATATACAAAATGTATTATAAGAAATAGAAAAAAAACTAGATTAAAATAATAATAGTCATATTTACGCTATGGACACCCTCACATAAACAGACTGACACACACTTGATTAAGGTGCGGATGAATATAAATGACATATTGCACAGTAGGAGGACACGGAGTAATACAGTCTGTGTATGTATTCCCTTTGAAGGGGCTGTTCAACTTAAGATGCGTGGATATGCAGCACAGATCATAACTTTATGCAGTTTTCTTTAAATTCACAGGAAGAACCGGAGTGCAAATTCCTTCAAAGTAGAGACGGTGCCTGGTAAGGAGCATACAATCATTTTTCACTTTGAGAACACAGATACAGTAACATGTTTTCAGCATACAGACACACTTTAGGGTCATTTTACTGTGTTTTTTTTCTCCCAGTCAAGGCAGTAACATGTGATACCGCCGTTGCACTGTTCTGCCCTTTCAAGAAACCTGTACGACACTGTCCCAGGTAACATTGTGCTTTTATTCACTTAGGAGGTTAAACACATCTCGTCATTTGAAGTAAACTATAATGGGCTAAGCTTCAGCCTCCAAATAGTTCTGTCTTGAGGACAGAAAGAACATCCAGTAGTTCCACTGTATGCACTGAAAACTTATGACCTAAAGTGAGCTCTGTGTTTTCCTGTAGGTTGTATTGTCCCAGGAACTGTCTGCGTGACAGTCAAGTCCGAGTGATTGGGACAAAATACTATTCAGATGTAAGTTGTTGCATCATTGTCATAAACTGACCATCACATTCTTTCATTGACTTATTGGAAACACTGACCTTTTTTTCACAGCAGACATTCTAAATTTCCATAGCCAGTAAAGCAAATATACAAATAACAACAATAATGATGGCTTTTTTCAAATGCTAAATATGGATTGTCAGTCGCACATGCCAAATCAGCTTGCACAATAACTCTTAAAAGTTAAACCTAAATGAAATCCAACCTTCAATAATGTCATTAGCTACACTTATTTTTCTTTTATGACATGTTTAAATTGTATTGGCCCACATTGTCCTTTATTGCACTGAAAACCCTGAACCCTGAAATATAGAATGCAGCCATTGTTGAGATCATTATTCATTGTATGTTTTTGGGAAACAACCAGTTAAGGCAATCCTTAACTTTAACCCACATAACTAACCCTTCCTCAAATAGGCGTCATCTCTCCTCTTTTTGTTATGTCACAAAGGGGAACATTTTGATGATTTTATAATGATGATAACATTGGCAGCATTCACCCAAGGGGGTTGTGAGATAAGTTCTTGGGGTTGCCAAAAAAATGGTGTGGAATGGTGTTATATTCCAATCTTCATTTGTAAATCAGGAGGTCTTGGAACACATGTGCTGTTCCGGTGGTTCAGGGGAGAGAGAAAGTCACAAACACATCAGAAATCAACAGAGCCTGGAGCACAATGGACAAGGCTAGGTGCCAGCTGCTAAAAGTTAACTGTCATTAAAGCAAAGCATTATTTGTTTACATGTTTTAATCAGAGCATTTACAATATTCACTTAAAATCAGCAGGGAGAGGGTTTGCCGCTTTTCTCTCGTTGAGGGGTTGGGGTGTCACAAACCTCATTATTCTGGGGGGTCACGACTTGAAAAGGTTAAGAACCACTGTACTAGAGGTCAGGGAACATTATTCGTAGATGTTTTGTTCTTATATGAATCATTTGACGTAACAACCTCTTTCCCCCCAGAAATCCAGTATCTGCCGAGCAGCCATTCATGCTGGAGTGATCCGGAATGAGTCGGGAGGCTACCTCGATGTGATGCCGGTGGACAGAAGGCAGCAGTACAGTGGCAGTTACCAGAATGGCATCACCTCAGAGAGGTTTGGTTAAAAAATAATTACATATGTACAGTGAAGAGGAAGAAATGTGCATGGGAAAGTTGAGTTGGACTTGTTGAGAGTTCAAATAGTTTTTCGCCATTGGGTTGTAGTGGCATGAGGGACTTGGCTTGGAAACCGAAGGGTCGCCGGTTCAAGCCGCTGTGTCGACTGGCATGTGTTCATTTCAGGCCTGTGTGTAATGTGTGTAATAACTAATAACCATAGTGCAATAATGTAATGTCCCCTGTGGGATTAATAAGAAAATTTCAGTTATTAGTAATTATTTGAATTATTATTAGAATGCATCTTTACATCAAAAAATGTCATTACTGTTAAATGCAACACACACATTTACCACATCTCTGTTCTCTTCCTGCACTTCTTCTTTCAGCCTACTGAACCCTACAGGGGGAAAAGCCTTCAGAGTGTTTGCAGTCATCTGAAAAACCACTCTCAAAGGACAGCGTACCGTCAAACAAGCCCACATCACATCCAGCAAAACCAGTCATTATCATCTCACAACATGTAATTACATCCATTCCTTCAGTAAAGAATTCATCTTCTGACACTAAACATCATGGCTTTACTCAAGGCTTCCCATCTATGTTTGGTCATGAGTGAAACGGTGTCCAGTAATTTGTTTGTTTGGTGAATGATGGTCCTGGATGTCTTTTGCCTTACGGCATCACTAAAAGTCTGGTGCTGACCATAATAATCACTCATGCATCATGCCGACATGACTTAATGTTCTTTAATACTTAAAGTTGAAAATACACCACCAGATTTAGCACCACTCCAAATGCCTCCCGCAATTTCCAAATGTGAAGGTTAAAATATAACATCATAGCTTTTACCAAACTAATGTTAGATGTAGTATGCCTCAGCTCCATGTCGACATCCACTATAATGGGGCCGTCATGTACAGAGTCATAAAATGTGTGGGAACAAGATTAGACTACTGTTCATTCAGATCATCCCTGCTGAAAATAACTAACTGGGTATTTGATGCCATCACAATTGCCCAAAACGCCATCTTGTATTTTCCTATGGAGGACTAAATCAGGCAAATTAATGAGTAAAATTACAAATAAATTGACATAATAACCCATTGGCTATGACTGGTGATCGGCTAAGCCTCTGGTGGGCAACAGCCAATATCTCTGGTGTTCAGGTGTAGCCTGCGGATATCCAGACAACGGATTTTCAGGTCAAGACTTCTCCTGCTGTGCGCTGGTCATTGTTTAAAGTCAAATAAATAAATAAAAATAAGTGTTAAAAAAAAATAATAAAAAGCCTAAATCAGGGTCAGAATATAGGTTTATTGCCTCTTTTACACTCCACACAGACTGTTTACCTGCATTCAAATAGTGTCTGCTCGAGCGGGATTGGTCAATACTACTCAGACTACTAACGGAAAACACAATGCTTCTAATGCCAAAATCTTCGTTCATATCTGTTATAAAGATGTTCAAGATACACTGTTATAGAAATGATCACACAGTGAGCTGTCAATGTCAATTCATGTGGATAGCAGCGGCATGTGTGTTAAGAGTGACTGATGTGGCTTTATTTCAGCCTTTGCTTATTGAAGATAGATTTATGTCATACTTTTTGTTAAACTAATAAATGTAATAAATCAGGCCATGCACAAAGGGACAGTTTAAATGCTTTTTAATTTTTAAGTCTGGTTTAGGCCTTCATATGTCACTTCTTTCCATCACAGTGGTAATATATAAGGTACATTATAGCATATAACAATGCAAGCAGTAAAATACAGATTGTATATTTTTGTACATAATAATGTTGTAAATAATATAGAAAACTTTGTTATGGATGCTTGCTACTGTTGCCTTTTTCATTAATATTTTCTCATTGCCCGCCATACAGAGAGCAATATAAGGATAAGCAGATGCTGAAACAGATTCTGCATGCAAAACATATATATGTCACTCAAGCTTCTATTTTTATAAAGGAAAAACAATAATTCTAGTACATATATATGTTTGTAAATTTAATGTATGTAACAAATTGTTGGGTTTTACGCAGCATTTTCTCAGCTTTTGTTTATAGATTTATATAAAAGGACCCTGGCTGGCCAGGAATGTGCATGGCAAAATCACAATAAAAAATACTTGGATTAAATCAAAAGTTTTGTTGTTGTTGTAATCTCTAATTGTTTTAAAGAGTCACTGTTGTGAAAATCGATAAACTATATTCTCCCTCACAGGATATCTCAGAAAATACTAAACCTAAAGTCTGCAAACCCCCAGTTACAGGCTCAACTCTGCTGTTCAGTTTATATTGTGTCATATTACACTTGTTTTCACTTTTTTTTGCGGACATATGGTTACAGACATATGGTTGTGTGGCCACACTTATTTCATATTAGTCCCTTCAGCATCCAGATAGTCTGAGGAATCTGGGAATTAACGTTTCAACAGCGTTTCAAATTCAGCTGCGGAACAAACCTTCAAGAGTAAATTTTTGTCTTGAAAGCGGTGCGTGTTTCTAGGAACAGTGGGGAACACAGAAAGAGAAAGCTGCTTGTTTCAGGTCCGGGGAGGAGGAGATCTTATCTACCATTTGGCAAAAGAATTGTCGGTTCAGTCAAAACAGCAGATGTGTCATTACAGTTTATGTCCTGTCAATCTGATTTACCATTTCATTTTCATTAATGCTGTACCCAAATGCCTGAAATAATACCACTCAGTTCAGGGCCGCTTATTTTGGATTTAAGATTCACAACATTTAGCCTTCTAGGAATCAAAAAGGCCTTAAGCAAAGTCATAGTTCCAAGTGTCCAATGAGAAAAACAAGCAAGTTTAACACCATCAGCCCGACCTGCATTTAAAGGTTTGATCTTTTATTTTAAACCTCCTACTTTTACATCAACCAACATGATACTTCAAGGCATCACCACATTTGTGTGTGTTCCTGCAGTGTTTTTTATCACTTCTCTTTTTTCAGTTGAATCCAGGTGAAGAGCTTTAACCAATATTAAAGTGCTCAGAACCACTCGCTGTGCCAGCGGCTGTACAGACAAAGACCCGCTTTGTGATTTTCTGATCTCAACTTCCCAGGAAGCATTTCCGTTCCTTCATCTGGACGGGCACAGATGTGGTTAAGCTCCAGTTTAAAAAAACAACCGTCACCCCTTAACACACATAATGAGCCACACACACTCATGGAGGAGTGCACACAGATACATTGGACACAAATCCACATGAGCCAGATGCACAAAAACATGCTCACTTTTATTAAATTAAGTTGATTAGGTATGACAGATCATACCAGAACAAACAATTTCCTATTTTAGCTATTGACATAGATTTTTTTTATATTTTATGATAACATTCAAAATCTTTGACCATTAAGATACACAATGTAAGATGACATTTTACCAACAATCTTCGGAAGAAGCATGTGGAAACAGGACGCTAAAATATCAACATAACAAATTCAACTAGTAATATGGCTCTGAAATGGACACAACCCTTTTCCCTGAAGCTAGATTGCATTGAAAAAAAACTTTGAGCCAAGATTAAATATACTAAATGGGTTTGGGCCAGGTCTCCTGAAGAAAACAGGCAAGCATCGCAGTGCTGTCAAAATTCACAGGACCCTGTTGCAGAGGCGGCCATTGGCACAGGTCCCCTGTGAACTGCTCAGGTCAGTTAGCCAGCCTGTCAGTCATAAAACAGTCAGTTGGCAGCATGACAGTCTATTAGTGGCTTTCAAAGCATTTAGAGTAGGCAGGCAGCTCTTCATCAGCATGAAATTCTGTTTTTATGTCATAACTCGGTCAATCAGACAGGCAGCCAGTTTGGTCAGACAAAAAGGTAATTTGGTCAAACACCTAGTTGGTTACAGCAGAAAAGCAAGCTTTTCTTTACAGTGTTTAGGATACCGTTTTTTTAAAGGAATAGTTCAACATAAGCCATCTCTTGCAGAGAGTTAGATGACAAGATTGATAGCACTCTCATCTGTCTGTTAAATATGAAAGTGGGGCAGTGAGCTTAGCTTAGGAGAAAGACTGGAAAAGGTAGGAAACTATTAGCCTCTGTGCAAAAATTATCTCTGCCTACCTGCAACTCTAAAGCTGGTTTGTTGGCATTTCTTTAAACCAACCCCAGTCGTCTAAGTTCAAAACAAATCAACGCTGCTTCTGCAAAATACCTTGGTAAAGGAACTTTGGTGGTTTAGGTGGAACATCGAAAGCAGTTTTAGTTCTGGTACAGAAAACTCAGATTGGACAGATAGTCTGGCTTGCTGCCTCGAGTTACCCTGCAGAGATCTGAGGAGCAGTTAAGCATAGTCCTCATAAATCAACCATGGTTTCAAATGGAAACACAAAGAAAGCATAAGGTAGCGGACATCCGGCCAAAATGAGAGACATACGGGGAAATTTCCGGCGGCATCTGAACAATCTTTGACAGGAAAGTCATCGATATAGACTAGCCACTGCCTAAAGGTCTTTTCAGACAGTTAGAGATACTCCACCTGCCTACCTGCTTGGATAAAAGATAAGATAAAGATAATTTGTTTATTAGTCCCCAATGGGGAAATTACTGCTCTACACTCTGTGTACACACTTTTTGTTAGTACTCACACACAGGCCTGAAATACACACACATGCTCAGGACCTATACATGCACTATACATGGAGAGATGTCAGAGTGAGTGGGCTGCCAGCTGAACCAGCGCCCTGAGCGGTCGGGGGGGTACGGTGCCTTGCTCAAGAGCACCTGGCAGTGCCCAGGAGGTGAACTGGCATCTCTCCAGCCACCAATCCACGCTCCCAACTTTTTGGGTCCATACGGGGATTTGAACCAGTGACCCTCCGGTTCCCAACCCAACTCCCTATGGACTGAGCTACTGCCACCCCCTATCTTCAAGGATCTTCAAGGTCTTACTGCACTCCTCATGTGAATAGACAACCAGACGTGTTAGACATTGAAACAGCTTCTAGTAAGGTAATCAATACTGTGTTAATAGGCAATACACATCTAAACAACAGAATAGGTTCATTGCCAATGACTCCCAAAACAACCTATGTGACCGTTTTATTTAATGTCGCACAGTGGTCGTTTCAAACTATGTGACCGTAACAAATTGCTTGTTAGTTAAGTTTAGGCAACAAAAATACTCAAGGTTAGTAAAACATCAGGCATTGATTTTAAATGAGTCACATAAAACTAAATGAGGAACAACATAAAGTCACAGACATCATTGCGTCACAGACCCAGGGCCTTAAAAGTCGGTTAATTTAAAAAAGTAATTTCACATGGGGCACTAACCCCGCTCTCCTGGGTGGAAGCCCTGTGTTTGTTTGAACCATCCACCTTCCCATCTGCCTCCACACTTTCTTACTTTCAACTCATGTGCTTGTTTGCTCTCCTAATGAACTGGTTGCACAACCAACCTATAGGTCGGTTGCTGGTTGAGGACAGCCTGTTGGTAGCTAGTTCAATACATACAGTGTGTATAAATGTTCTGTGAAAACATGGCAGCATATGCAGTATTCCAAGGGGCCCAGGTGCACTGCAAGGAATTCTGAGCTCCCTGACAAGAAAGGAAACATAGCTCCTTGACCTTGATGTGTTGAACTTAGCACAGTATAAACTGGCATCATTGAGGGGGCCCCCACTGAGTTTGAGGATGTAGCCTACTCTCCCCTCCGGGAGCCATGCTTCTCAGCAAAACCACTGCATGCACTGAATGCTTCACTAAATCTGGTCAGGGTCAACACTTTTCAAATGTTCACTGTCAGACCAAACTAAACCGAGTCACCCTACTTTGGTTCTATGTTTTGCACTTATAGTCATAAATGTCATCTCATGATTCCTGTGAACAATGGTAGTTACAGGCCTTGAACACTTAATCCATAACGTTTAGCTGTTTCGTAGCAAATGAATAAATAGTCGTGGCTGGTATTTGTGTAAGTCTAACAACACACTCCTGTGTTGCCAGTTTTAGCAGTAAAACCATTTTTGATTGTGTGTGTTGGTCAGTAAAATACATAAACGTCAAATGAACCTGGCAATTATGAGGTTTTTTTAGATATGTTTGAAATTTGGGCACAGCTGGCTATGCCTGAAACACACCGGTGTGCGTGCATACGTGTATTATATGTGTGTGTGTGTATGTCTGCGTGTGTGTTTCTGTGTGAAAAACCCTGCCATGGTTGAATGTGTAGTTCTGCATGTGTCCGGCATGTGTAGAAGTGAGGCACTTTCTAAATATGACACGTGAAATCACTCTCATGCTATATAGTGGGGCTCCTCAGGCGGTTAAATCCTGGGCGGACACACACCGTGCGTGTGGGCGCACAATCACTGCGGACAGAATGAGAAGAAATGTGTGTGTGTGTGTGTGTGCTGGTGTTTAAGTGTGTGGTTGAACTTCCTCATCTCAGCCCTCTACCACTCATAGATTTAGACATTGTTATTATTTTAACATAGTTAGCAGCTGTGTTTTGGTGGCAAATCATTGTAATCATCTCTCCATTGCTGGCTTTTCTGTCGGTTGAGGTGTATTTATAACTGTAGACTGGTTCACTCATTTTTCTCATGACATAAAACACAACACGGATCTGGAAGCTTCACAAACTCATAAAAATATCTTTGGTAACTACAGTACTTCTGTCTAAATGTCTAGATGAGTGGATTTCATGAGCTCAACACAATTTAAAAGACAACATGGACAATCAAAGATACACTTGTTAAGTCTGAATTCACAAACCAAATGAAGTATGTTGGTTCAGCATAGAGTTTATAGAAAAGGCAACAGTCTGTGTGAATAATTAAGATCTGTCCTCCTATTGCCATTCAGAAAAAAACAATGAAATATTATTTAAACTATAGAATCAGAATTCACAAGTCTTCATGTGTCTTATTATTATCGTTTAAACGAGGTTAAGAATCCACAGCCCTGCTGTGAGCTACATGCTAACTTTAGCATGCTTGCATGCTCACAGCGACGACCAGGTGATTTTTGTCCATCATCTAATGTTAGCATTGCTAATTTGCACTAAAACCAAAAAAGTACAGCTGTTGCTGATGGAAATGTAATTTGCTGTGGAAAAATTGAAATTTGATGGTGTTAGATGAAAAGTCTGTGACCAATAGCATGGCTTTCCATCAAGTAGCTGTGATATTTCACTTCAAACCAAAAATGTCAACCTGCTAGTGGTGTTTGATGAAAAAGTCAGGGATCACTTGAGTTATAAGTATGCACCATCTAGGATATATGAATCTCTGTACAGTTTGTTGGGCCAATCCTTCTTGTGAGTATCAAGTTCTGTCAATGGATCATTTTAACCCACTGATAAAGAAAAAGCCGAAAGATCACCAGATTAATTAGGAATCATCCTCTAGCAATCTTAAATGTCTGGACAAAATGTCATGCCAGTCCATCAAAAAACTAAAATGTAAACCTCAAGGTGGTGCCAGAGGAAAAGTCAGGGCATCAGCAAAAAGACTTCATCCTCAGGAAACAATGAATGTCTGTGTAAAATGTCATGGCAACATGTCCAATGGATGTCTTTTCAGTCCAGGACCAAAGTGGTTGACCAAACAAAAGACATTGCCATCCAGTCTCTAGCGTGGATACAAATGTGTAAAGCTATTATGAATACACAAATATGGAAATCTGTCAAAGCAGTTAAAAGGACGGTACTATTGGACAGCATACAGTAACCAGTTTTGGTTCAATGCAAGTGATCAAAACATCTTTAAACTTATCACTATCTCCCTGTTCTACTTGTCTTTCTTAAAACAAAAACTGCTTTTTCTTTGTCAACCTATCTGCCATCCTATACAAAAGCACTTCCGTTAACCCACTAGTCAGGGATTCCAGTATTATTTCCACCCATGTTTTACTCATTTTCTATGACAATTTATAGTGCCCTTTTGAAAAGTCTGAGCTGACTAATTGCAGATAGAATACACCTATGACAGACTGAGGTGTGAAAATTCACAAAGTGCATTTGGTATTTTGTCATTTGTAGTCATACTGGTGCTTCTTTGTCTCAAGGAAGGACCTGGAGCTAAGTTCACCCACTTTTTTTGTCAATGATCTGTACTCTTCTCATTCCTCATTTTCCACCTACAGATTTCCTCTGCCTCCACCCTTCATTGCCGTTGCCGGTATCCCCTATCTTTTCTCCTCTGTCCATCTTTACTACACTTCTCAGTGGACAGTGTTGGGTAAAAGTCTGTTTTATTTCTCAAGAAGCTGACATAAAGAAGATCATTGACATGATTTTACCCATTGAACTTCTTATTTCATCAAAAAACAAAATTTGAAGATTTGGTTTTTGCAGCATAAAAGCCTTTTTAGAAATGCTAAATTCTGGTAAATTCTGGCTTCACCAGAGCTCCGTACCTTCTACTCGCCAAACACACTCACACACAGATCCCAAACTCAAATTATGGGCTTGGCAGCTTTCCCTCTCCTCCTGTTTTGTTGGTAACCCACATGCAGACCTCCAGTGCCAGCAGAGTGTGGAAGAGGGTCACCGTTTCCCACAGTCCCACAAGATTCACAGACTTTCTTCATACCCCCTGATCCTCTGCTGTTGGTCCCCACCACCATAGACTCCCCATAGAAACTTTCCACTTGTATCAAAAATAGTTGTCTGACTGCTGGCCGTGCTCGCATGGTGCCCTCCTGTCGCTTACAGCAGACTGAGTACACACACCAATGACCAGACTATTTTCATCTTAATAGTTATGAAATTCATTAATTTGTTGTATTTGTTTTTTCACTATGCTGAAAGAACATCCAGTTTTTTTGAGACTGCATATGTGTGTGTGAAAAGGATTGAGAGTTTGAGAAATAGGGAGATGAAATAAATGAAAATACTACTGGGTGTTCTGGGCATTGCTGTACGTAGAGTGGTCTTTTCCCTAAAAAAAGATGAAGGGTAAGGACAAGGTAGGCACTGTATATGATCTTCAATGCCACTATACAGTACACTACTTGGCCAAAGCATCCAATTTATTATTAAATGAAAAGTCAAAATTTTAGAATATTATGCATCAAGGATTATATGCCTACAGTGGTGCCTTTACATAATGTTTAACAAATGCTACACTCTTAAAAAGTTTTAATAAAAAGGTTCAACAATGAATAAATCAAATACTCCTTTGGCAAAAAAAAATTGTAGAGAAAACAGCATTTTAAGTTGAACTAGCTATGTTTGGTAGGCAATTAGCTAACCACTAATTACCTTAAAATAAAAATGATATTAGTCACATTAACATAATTTAACTAGGTGGGTCACCAAACCACAGATATGGAAAGGTGTATAGAATAGAAATGGATACTCAGGCTTCTGTTTTCATGAATAATATTTTATTTCAAGAAAGCATAGCTTGCCTTGAATGCTAGCTAACCTAATCAATAGTAGACTAATAAAGCTAAATGTATTTGTCTTAACATATCGTATTTGGCTAATAGGCCAACAAGAGCCAGCGTCTTTCTTAAGTTTCCGCCTGTTAAAAGGAAGTTTTTCCTTGCAACTGTCGCACCAAATGCTCTTGCTCTCGGAGGGAACTGTTGGGCCGATGTAAACTATAGAATGTGGTCTAGACCTTCTCTATCTGTAACGTGTCCTGAGATAACTTCTGTTATAATATAAAACCATGAATAAAATTGAATTTAATTATGAAAGTATGGCCTATTGGCTAAAGGTTGTGTAAACAAAGACCTGGCTGCACCTCTTAGTCAGATGTTTATAATATGTAAAACATGCTCTTTTTGTTCTTGTTTTCACATCATGTTACCAAACAGGACAAAATCCAATGATTGGAAAAGGCATTTGAGGCAGGGCCCTGTTCATTCCTACAAGAGTTGGCACATTGAGCCAGAAAAGTTCAACATCTGCATTTAAAATGACCCAAAATATGGCTGCTGCTTCAACAATTTAAGGACATTTCAAAAGCATCGCATACATCCCAACAACAGATAAGAGACACTTATACATTCTTTTATTGACTGTGCTATCTTGCGCTACACAATAATAAAGAGAGATCTTTTTCCTGAATAAAATCTGTAAATCAAGGTAAACTAAGGAGGTGTATGTGTGAGATTGCCTTGAATTTGACCAATCAAAGGAGGTGCTTTCTTGGTTTCCACCCCCAAAATGTCAAAAGTGAAGTCTCTTCACTCAGAGAACCAAGGTTACAATGTAACCACACATTGTAATACCCTGTGCATTGTTCAACACACTGCAACGTTGCTTTATCTGGATGGAAACTGCAATTAATTTGCTAACAGTATTAACAATTCAAATTTGTATCTTCACATCCGATACTTACAGATATGAGGATAGTGAAGCCAATCCAAAGAGGGAAAAAAGTGTCCAAGTCCTGACAAACGTGTCCTTTTGCCCTGAAATTGCGTTTTGTGGCCTGACAGCACAGTGCAGCCAGTTGAAATGTATTCTGCGCTTGATGACACAAGAGGCTGTCCAAACCCTCCAATGTGTTTGCACAGCTACCTGGTTTTGGAATTGGGGAGTCAGTAAACAGGTACAAATGCTGCAAATAGAATCTAGCCACTTAAGAATATAGTCTTGAGGGAGGGCAGCCTGTTCCCGGGTCTGCGTCAGCACTGACCTTTTTGCTGTTTGCTAAAGGGATTTGATTTCACCTCTAACTCTCTGGCTTTACCTTTCTTTTTCAACATTCACAAGCCATCTGAGGAATATAAAATGGCAGGTTTGTCTTAAAATGAGAAGCTGAGCTAGTTTAGTCATGGGCCAAGTGATATCACTAATGATAAGCTGGCTCCAGCTAAGAAATGTTTGTCATTCTTAAGCAAGGAGGTTTGAGGTTTTGCATCTTGCCAAACACCGCTAGCAAGCATGCATACTTGTTAATATGTATGCATTTCACAGGAAGATTAGAGGTCAGCACAAACATCAATTGCATTCAATAGTGCTGATACTTGTCACTCACTGACTGAAGTGTCTTTATCAGCTCATATTACACCTGCTGTGAATCGTCCATTGCTAAAAAACAAATGCCTATTTGCAGTGATTCCTCCACTGTTGGCTTACAAACCACATATATCCTTCCCCTTCAGTTGGACATAGACCTAACATTCCTCATGTCCGTTCATTGCAACGTATATAAATGTTCAGCCCACCATGAATCTACAGCACCCTCTGCTGGCAATAGGGCAGAACTTTTACTTTATGCTGTTAGTTTGTGATAAAGAAGATTCATAACTTCTTTAAAATAAGAGTCATAAAAACGTGACATCACAAACAAATAAATGGTTAAAGTAAAGGTCAGAAGGCCAAAAAGAATGAAAACTGAATGCACACTTCACATTTCTTAAAGCTCATGTCCTTGCCACCAAGCTTAAAGCTGAGCAAGGAAAAACACTAGGCATGGCTATGTTGTACGTCAACTTTTAAATAAAGCTGAACAGATAGCATTTTGATTTTGTGGTATTCTGTGTGACTTTTGTGGCTGGGAGATTATCTGATACTGTATGAGGCCTGCTGTGGTAGGGTGTCTGCAGGTTAATCAAGACAAACGTTTGCTTTCACTGCTGTTCCAATACGGTTTTGTTTATTAAGGTCTACATTTCATGGCACACTATATTTCATATTGACTACTATATGGCTCAGCAGTTTTTTTCAATACGCCTGGGGATGAATACCTAGTCCTTAAAATGAAGACATCTGGTTAAACATCTGGACAGCTTGTATTTTAAAAATGCAGTCAGACAGTCTGTAACATTCCAGTTTTTCAAGATCATTCCACACAACTGTGTTCAGTTAAGTATAGTATTTGGAGAATTGATCAATGTGATAGTTTTAAACTGTATCGATTCCTCTGTCAGGATTAAGACAAAACACAGAAGAAAGTCACCACTGTTAGGGGTTGCATGAAGTGAAAGAGTTATCAGAGCCAAAGTAAAGTTAGTGTCATGGACCAAGGAAAGCGTGGTGACACTATGTAGAAATCATAGGTAGAACTACTGTATATGGCTTTAGAGTTAACACTGCAAAATGGCTTGTTATCACCAGCTAGCACCTGTATGGCTATTGCCAGTTTAGCTTCAAGTAAAATTCGGAACAACACAATTTTGCAATTTAATGGTAATTTATTTAGAGGAATAAACTACGCTAAGCTATAATAATATAAACTAAGCTAAGGTAGAACAACATAAATTAATCTATGGCTATGGTTTTGCTAATACTGTATGTCTATGTTTAACGCTAAGAAAAGCTAAGGTAAGGTGAGACAGAATAAGCTAAGTTAAACAAAGTTAAGACAAAACATAATTGTTTGCTAATATAGCCAACTTTTACCTATATTTGGGGGGCGGGGGTCCGTGGCACATGAAATTGCAGCTGTGGAATACATATTAGGAATAGTTAAAACAGAGGATGACAAGTGACATTAGGGATTTAAGCTAAAGACAACCACCTACGTATATAAACCTTGCAGAAAAGTTATTTATTATTTGTTAGATTTGCCTTTGTTTTAAGTGGAAATCATTACAATTTAAAATACTTTAAATAAACTGTAGTTGTTAAGGACTATATATATATATATATTTCATGTATATTGTGTATATATATATTGTATTCTAGTATTTTATTTATATTTATATTCTGTGCTGTGTGACAGATTGTTCTGATGCAACACTGTAATTTTCCATATTATTGGATCAATAAATATCTATCTATCTATCTATCTATCTATCTATCTATCTATCTATCTATCTATCTATATATCTATCTATATATCTATATATCTCTCCAACCAGCACTCACTTCCTTTTACTTCCACTATATCTTTCTTAAGGAGGTTTCCAGCACATCAAGATAAATGTCCCTCCAAAAGAAAACCTTGCATATTTGAATGATCATTTCCACAAACAGAAAACGTTTCCTGTTGACTTGTCTCCATTGTTATTCAAAGCTGGATCCTTTCCCCTGTGACTGGCCATTGTAATGGTTTGCTGGAGGAAAGTAGTGTCCAAGGTTTTCAAAGTGTTTCCTTTGCAGGCACAATGCATGTGCACATGTGGTGTCGTTCTTTGCCGAACATCAGTGCTTCACTGCTACCCATAATGCACTGTGGGAAAGGTACCACCCATTTTGTTTACCTGGAGGAAACCAGAGACGGATACTACCAAGGAAGGGAGAAGAGGAAACAAAACCAAAGCCAGAAGAACAGGAAAGAAACAAGTTGGCGTTTGGCTCGTTAAATACGAGCCATCTGTTTTGCTTTCAGTCAAAGTGGATTTTTGTAAAGGCCTTGGATACTTTTATAGCTATGTCAGAGTTTGTTTTCCTACCTTATGGCATTACAAAGGTGAGAGTGAGAGAAGTGGGACCATCAGAGTAATGGGAGGAGCTGCAGGGTTCTCCATGTATGGTAAATGGAGTGTCACATGGGGCAATAGTCTTGGAGCAGTGGGGGGAAAAGGGAGGGAAAGGAACAAGGGGAGCGAGTGAAGAAACCCTTCAGGACTTTGGCCTGTCTTGTGTACAGGAGGAGGCACTCTAACCCTGAGAGAACACTGGATCCCACAACAAAGAGTTGTAAAACAAATATTTCGAGTGAGTGCCATGCTGAGGTCAAACTAAAGCTTTAAATGCCTCACCAGTGTCTTGATTTGACTTAGTTTTTATGTTTGTTTGTTTTTCTCTTCCCTGTTGGTATCAAAGAGTAACAGTATAGTGCCATCCTGGTTGTCGAAACTGCGTACTTTCTTCCAGACAACTGAAGAGCCAAGATGCCCACCAACTTCACTGTAGTGCCAGTGGAGGATGAAGAGGGCGGTAGCAACAGCGCGGCTGCACCTGGAAGCAGCAAACCTGTCAGTTTGGGCAACATTTTTGGGGAGGAAGATGATGAGGACAACTTACAAGACCCTCACTCAGGTAAGAATAGTTGTATGCTGCAAACATGCACATACACTTATTTCACCACCTTCTTATTCCTGTCCAGGGTCATGCGGGAGCTGTTATCTATCCCATCATGCACTGGGTGAAAGATATGCGTTAACGTGTGTATGTTTGACAGACTCTGTGTGATTGTATAATTTAAACACTACAAACAGATGCACATGCAGGCACATGCTGCACGCACACACAAACACACAACTTTAAGTGTGACATTGTTGAACTAGCTACAACTTGCAGAGCAGCTTCGTTGATGATGTAGGAAGGGGGGGGGGGGGACTGTGTGTTTGGGCTACTTAGGTCTAACATTAACACACAGTCTATGTGATCTCAGCTGTATGGTATTCTACAACATGTCCTTTTATTGTACAATTTGAAGAAATGTGTATGATGGCTATTTCTTACACAGAAATTCAAACTAATTGATCATCTGATTTTAAGAATCTCTATGTCTCTCTCGCTCTCTCTCTCTCTCGCTAAAACTGGGCTGTCTGTGTAGTAGGCTAGAATAGCACAGCCATTATTTTTAATTGGTGCTACATGGCTGTGGCATTTCCTTTCGTCCAAGAGGTAGAAATCCTTCAACTACCAGAATGTACCGCGCCGCACCGGACCAATAAACACTCACGCTGGTGAGTGACGCAATGCAAACACGTCACAGAATCAACATGGCGACCAGCTGGCAACAAACGATCTCGTTTTAAAGTTAAACGCTAAGCACAAATATGTTTCTGAAAACATTTAAGGCAGGAAATAGGCAATGCAGTAACAGAGTCTCGGTTTATATTTAATCAGTACACCTTAGTTTTGCAGATTCGTCTGAGTTTTTTAAGCCTCCGTTTTCGCAATGCAGGAAACAGTGTGTGGCGCCCACTTCCTGTTTACAAACTGTCGTATTTCAGCCAAACGGTAAGCAAAAATATGTTTTTGAAAACATTTTAGGCCAGAAAGAGACAATACAGTTACAGAATATTAATTTAAATTAAACCTTGTTTGGCAGTATAAACTGAATTCGGACTGAGTTTGAGAGAGAGAGAGAGGGTGGAGACTCTCTCTCTTGATCCGCTTCCATACTCTTTGTGTCCGTCCTCATGCGGAAGTACAGTCTGTAGTTTGAACATGATGATGTATTGAGCACCAACCCTGTCCAGCAAAACACATCACAACAAAAAGGTTTCAGCAGATCATAGGCTACAATTACAACATGTACAAAACAAAAATGTCTTTAGGGCTCAGGGGTTTGTAGCTAAATGTATTGTTGAATTTCATTCACTAAACACTTCCATTAAAGGTTTCCAGTACAAAATTTAGTTTTGTGAATGTATTATGTTGTTAAGATAATAAACACATGTATGATATAATACTGTTTTCGTTCTAAAATGCAGACAGTATAAAACAGCACATTTTTTACAGTAGGCCTTTTAAAAAAATGGACATGTTAAAGTGCTTGACTTGTTCTTAGGAAGTTTGGTTGGTTGTGAAGCTGTACAAACTATCTTTACTTTTCACTGTTTGGCATGATAACAGGCAATCAGAGTTAATTTTACTCACCAGAAGTTCTTTATAGTTTGTTTTAAAACAAAATGTATTTGTCTGAATAAAATTAGGTCTATAATTATAAATAATTAAATGAACAATTGCATCATCTGGCGTTTCTCTGCTGTGAGTAGGGAGATCTGGGCACTGGTGAAATGGAGGGAAGTTTATCAAAGTTCATTCCTTTCCATTTATTTAACTGTCTATTGTTCATTAACACAATGCTGACTAAGTTGGTTAAATATCAGAAAATTCTATTTTGTATTGGCTTCGCCCTCTAAGAGCTGTTGCTATTGGGTCGCCTGGATCGAATACGACACAAGAAGCCAATGCTAATCGTCCCTCCCTGTCTGCAATCAGACCTTGCCTACTGGAGACCCCTTGGACTCTATCGTCGGGGGTTCCCTTGATGAGAGTGACGTTACTCAAAACATAGCGCGGAGGGAGTTGAACCCCCTTAGGGCATCTGGGCACACTCCACGAGCGCGCTGTCAGCATCTGCGGCCCTCCTCAGTGATATGACATGGCCCTAGTCCTGGGCATCCCTGTGCCCATTTATCCATTTTTATCTGCGTGGATGTGTCCAAGTCCCCCATGACTCACTCGGTCTTATCCGCATTCGACTGCAGATGATGTGCTGTTAGATCTGGTTTGCTGCTGTCTGCATCCTCCTGCACTTGAGTGGCTGTGAGGAATCCGTTTTTGCAGTTATTAATTGTGATGTTAATTTTTTTATGATTGTGAAGAACCTTTTTAAATGGGGTTTACGATCAGTAACAGGCCAATCATGTAGGGAGCAGAACTCTGGTCTTGCAGCTGTAATGCACAGTAGCCTAACTGCAGACATAAGGGAGGCCTGTGCAGAGCACAACAGGCGCAATAGAAATTTTCACGACTACACATGCAATAGCAACCGCTCCTAGAGGACTATGCCTATACTCATAAATCTGGAGTTACATACGTATCAGTATCCCTTTAATGCACCATTATGGTCACGCTCCAAAAGCACTGGATCCTACAGTTCCCAATATGCAACTCAATAGCATGCTTCATTTCATTAGGCTGTTCCTCTGGACTCATGCCGAGATGAGGAACGGGCTGCAGTGGTCTGAAAGGCTCACCTTTGGGGGTGATGATACCATCAGGGTTATTTTCTCAGACATTAAGAGCTCCCCCAGAGCCACAGGCACATTTCACAACTGTAGTCATCTTCATGATCACTAAACTGACCTTGATTGATTTAGGAAAATACATTTAAAAGCATCCCTCTGTGGGACAATTAATCATTAAAGCCTTTATAAGTGTCAGTACAGTGGATACTTTTATTGTTTCACTGTAAAGGCAGAAGTCACAGAACGTGCAGCGCTTAAAATGTCACACACACGCGTACATACACACACAGTGATGATAAGACAAGATGTCCTCTGTATAAAGGATAACATCTCAGGACCATCATTTTCCAAAGCAGTATCCTATGACCAGTGTCATGTTTCGAAGTGTTCCACTTTCTGCTTGTAGTATTGCTCTATAGGCAGCATACAACACAAACGTTTTTAGGTTTAACAGGTCTTGAAAAAACTTTTATTTATGTTTTAATAGATTTCATAACTAAAGCCAAAGATTTAAACTTGGGTGTAATACACTCATCTAAAGTTTCTTACCTGAAGATAAACCTCATGTCATATCAAATATTAAAGAAAATAGTAAATGAAAAATGTAAAAAACAAACTACCTAACAATAAAGAAATAAAAATTAAAAGTTGTAATGAGCAGAGAGAATGGAGTAAAAGCATGACAGGGTACTATAAATGTTAAAGGAATAATCTGACTTTTCCAGAAATATGCTTATCCGCTCTCAGTCAGAGACACCACTGTCATATCTGGACAGTAAATATAATGGTACGGCCAGCAGATTATTATCTGTTCTTAGCCCAACGACTGGAAACAGAGGAAAACAGCTAGCCTAGCTCTGTTCAATGTAAACAGACTCAGAGGTGCTGGTGCGTAGATTTTGTGGACGTTGATGGAGCTTGCCTAGCTGTTTCCTCATGTTCCTAGGCTTTGTGTTTCTGCCGAGCTAACTGGTTTTCTGAAATTACTTTATCTTTACAAAAAAGAAATTTTACTAATCTTCTCCTCTAACCACCACAAGACTCCAAAAGCTAGATAGCATATTTCCAAAAATGTCTACCATTCCGTTATCCTCATTAATTCACATAATTTAAAATTCCAGCACCAACAAAGCGGAAGGAAACGGAAAATAAATGCATCCGGAGAAAAACCCAGAAGTGGAATGCAAAGGAAATCGATTACTACTGCGGTAGTGGGCCAAGCACATTAAATTGAAGAACACTTGTGGTGGTGATTGGTTGTGAACAAAACTATACAAATTGTCTGTTTCCCTTGGATATTTTGTCTTTTGTCTCTGGATAGCATGAAACAAGGCCAGTACTAGCTGACGTAAAAGAACACTTGCCCAATTGATCCAAATTCCTATAGACCACTCCATTATTCTCTTGTAGATAGGTTGGATGGATGACATTGAAAACTTTTTCTACAGTATCAAACTAGTTGATGAAAAAGTGCCTAATTTGCAATATCAAGTTTTCTTAAAATTTGCTTGACAATGGAATGGACTCAGCAACTGTAACAAGTTTTGATAAAAAAGGATTTTCTCGGATGATGCAGACAATCACAACAGCCATACCACCATGTTCCTGGAACTGTGATCAGACAAACAGTATCTTCTTTTAGATTAAATGTACTTACATCACGGTGTGTTCTCAATCTGTGACATTATCTGTTGAGATATAGTCTCAATCTGTGCAAACAATGACAGAGAAGTCGTCTTACTTCCCTATTTCCTTTGTTCAGTCTATTACATTCCCTTGCATCATGGGTGAAAGTGGCTGCAGACTCAGCTGATTACAGATCAAACCCTGACCTCTGCACACAGTGTTTTTAGATTTTCGATAAAGATCCTTTCAGTTTGTTTAAAGGATTGAAGTTCTGGCTTGGAGCCCGCTGAGGGACTTCCCATCGCATTTTGCTACAATCCACACCATGTCATGTGCGTCCACACACAGTACATTTTTTCACGGCTCATCACTGATCTCTGAACCCCGTTTCAGCCTTGGGTTCTTCAAGGCAATTAAGATGAGCCGACAACATTGTGATTTAGTGTGAAAATACACCAAACCTAATAAACTGCGACCACTGCATGACAACCACAGGCAAAAGAAACCAAATTGAGAAGCCATTTAAAAGGCATATCTTAAAGTTACTCTACGCTGCTTTGTCTTTACAAAAACTGACTGTCGCAAAAGGCTAAACTGTGGGCAGAGCCTTAATTTGTTGGTCTTGACCCCTGATTCTCTGTTAACAGAACAAGATCCTATTATCACAAAGCTTTACAAGAAACCGCTCTTAAAAAGTAGTTGGAGTATGAAGCGCTCTTAAAGGAGAAGTCCGGTAGATTTTAACATGTAGCTCTGTTTTTTTATATGTGTAGTGCTGTCAGTAACGAGACAAATAAAAACAATTGGTGCAATCTACACCGTGTTATCTTCCTGCTAGATTTTGCACCCAACAGACTTAAACAGGGCACGTTTTAAACTTGTTTTTAGCCTCTAAACATGCTCAAAATATCATTACAAGTGCCTAGCCATGTGCAGTGATTCCCTCCAAGTCAGCACAGCGAATTTGACTGCAGTAGATGCGACGGAAAGGCATAAAAGTTTTGTTTATTCAGCTAGCGCAAATACCGCTGTTTATTTCCGGTGAAGTCCACACTAGTCGATTGTCACAAACTAACCTTAGCCAGGTCAAAAGCTGTTGGATTTTGACCTGCAGATTGTTTGATTGTTGTTAACTTCTAAGACTGATATTACTATACTTATTATATTTATTAACCTTGTTTGGAGTATTTAGGAGAGATGTCTTTAAACTTTTAGCTTCCTACTTTTTACCAGGCAACAGCAGAAGCAGGAGGGTCATCAGCAAATCAAAAGATTAGGCCTAAACCTTATGGCTACTCATTGGGCAGGGTTAGCCTCGAGTTTGCAGTGTCATCTTCTGGAAATTGACTAAGCACAGGGCTTAGATTTGCCAGTGTGAAACGACCGTTAACGTAAACAATGGAATTTGCGTAATGTTTTGGTTGGCCAATCACAGAACTTCTTCATACTGTCATCAGAATGTTAACATTAGTCATATTTCATCCATAGACAGTTAATAAAATGGACCAACAGATCCCGTTGTTTTGGACAGAGACCAGTGAAGGATATTAGAAGCACTTTTCCGATGATGGCTGAGCGTTACTGTGCAGCCTCCAACTGAGCCTGATGACGTAAATGTGACGTGAGCAACGTGTCTGAAAGTTGTAAGTCTTCTGGTAGCTGTGCCAAGAGAAATCTCAATCATTCCCAATTAGCAGAAACGGAAAGCGTAGGTATATGTTACGAGATAGCAATAATTAGCCTGTGCCTATGTTAACTAAAATGTTAGTTAACATTAGTAATTAAACCTAAACAGCTACCGTAAGTCTAAACTGTCTGCAAGCTTACCGTGCACTATACGGTGATTCCCCTACTTTGTGACAGTAAGTTGCGTGGTTATGACACAATCGTTACCCTTTTTCTTTTTTTACAAAACGTCTGCTACGGAGCAATAACGTGACGTACAAGGTAATGGAGCCTTTTACACATTGTTGAGTCTCTTTAGAAATAAACAATGGACAAATAGTCTTTAAACACTTAAGATGTAAAGTTATTCTCTGTCAAAGTGACGTCAAGATGAATGCCAGTCAGTGCAATGCTAACGGCGGGTGATGGCTTGTTAGCATCAAAATGGCGCCATAGGAGGTACGCTTAGAGAGCAGAGGCTTACCCCCTTGATGCCAACAGGTCAACGCTACAGAGGCCCATCCTTCATCCTTACTGCCATCACCACACTGAACACTCATACACAGACAACATCCTCTAGCTCTATTCAGGCTTCTTTTGCACTGTCTATGCAGTTTTTGTCAGTCATTCATGATAGACCATAACGTTTTACTGAACCTCTTATCTTCCAATGAATATTTAAGCTGAGGCTAGTAGAAGTGCAGTTTGAATTGTATAGACCTCTGCTTAGATTAACAACGTGTGTGTGCTAGCAATAAAGTACAGAAATACACAAGAACAGTACCCAGTGATCCTGCTGCCTCTCTTCTTTTGTTGCTTTATCTATAGTATGCACCTAACAGAGTGGATTTCCTGTGTATCCCATAGGTGATGACAGTCCGAGAGAGTCGAGCCAATTCATCAACTCTGACGATGACGGAGAACCCTATTATGAAGGCAAGAACATGGCCCTGTTTGAGGTAAGACAAAAAATGAAATTTCTCCGAATGTACACTGCTTATAAAAACATTTGATTCACATTTAAATAGTCTGTACTGTCCACAATGCTGATTCTTTTTTTTCTTTTTCTTTTCTGATAAAAAAAAAAAAATTAAATGTGTGTTGAATATGATCTATGGCACAGAAGGATTATGTCATTATGTTCGGTGATACAAGATCAATAAGTAATTTTATTTTAAATTGCTGTCACAAAAGAGATATCAGAAGGTTTTTGGCTCTAAAATGGAATAATATAATAAAAGCAATGATTAAAGAACATTCATAGTGCTTTTCAGAAGCTAAATTAATTCAAATCAACAAAATATAAGATCAGTAGTATAAAACAGATAAATCCAACTTCAGTAATCTTAGAATAAAAATACACTAAAAAACAATTTAAGTAAAAAAAGAAAAAGAAAGAAATGAAAAACGTTAGTAAAATCAGTATTAGCCATCTAATAATAATTTGTAAAAAAGAGGGGAAAGTAAAATATTATTCTGGCCAGGTTGCAGAGCCTCAGGGCCTGACTGCAAAGGCTCCCCCCTTTTAGTTTAAGCTGGGACTCTGGAACACATAACCTCTGAATGAGAAGCTCAAACTGTGTACAGGCTGCTATATGGTACTAGAGGTAAATAATTTAGCATAGAGCAAAGCCACGAATAGCCTTAAAATAAATCAATAACATCTTAAATGTATATACATACATACTGGTTCCAAGTATACATGCTTGGAGCCAGTGTAAGGAGGTCAAAACAGGAGTTATGTGATATGTAATACGTCTTGGTTCTGGTTGAAGGCCTGGCTATTAGCCTAGTATTAAAGTCTATGTGCACCTGCTAGCAGAGTGCTAACAACACAACACTTTAAAGATATTGTACAGAATATATGTGCTTTATTTTGCATGTCTCTCTGTCTATCTGCAGGAGGAAATGGAAAGTCACCCTATGGTATCATCTCTTCTCAACAAGCTGGCCAACTACACCAACCTGACCCAGGGTGTTCGTGAGCATGAGGAGGCTGAGGATGGGGTCAGGAGGGTCGCTGTCGTGGTAAGGACCTGATATTTGAGCTAGTGAAAATGTTCTTACTAAAAGTTATTTTAATTTTTCTTTTTTGCCAGTACCCCCTGAAAAAAAAGAGGGAAACATGGGCTTGTGTTTGCTGAGGATAATTGTCATTGTCCACTTTTTTGGCTGTATTGCTCCTACTGTATTTCAACCACAAATCTAAATCTTTAAGAAAAGAAAAGCCTTATATCAACTAGCAGTGTAAAACCTTCTGCTTTTTGGTCAGTAGAATGACTTTTGGCAAAAAATAATTCCTTCTTTTTAGTTTTACAGTTGTTCGAGCTTTAAATACAGTTTATGTTAATTTAGACTTTGAACTTTGGGATGGTATCACGAGGAGATAAAGCAACTTATAAACGGCTCTAAAGAATGGACTGTATTGTGAGGATGCCATGTTCTTTAAGTCTTTCATCTTGCAAGATTTATTACTAACTAATTTGTAGAATTTGAATTGCCTATGGTACAAAAGACACACAGTAAACTGCTTGCTGCTGCAAGTGGCTGGAGATGTGTAATCTTTATAGTTCATATTTGGGTTTTGGAGATGAGTATTTAATATTTCAACGATCCAAGTGTATGCCATGGAGCGCATGGCTGGTGCAGTAAGTGCATGTCAAAATCCACTTTTGCTGGTTTGATGGCAGAAAAAGGGTCCCTGCACTGGGCGCATGGTTCCAGAGGGTTGTCCTTCGTGTCTTCATTAATTCATAGGTGTGTTTGGGCGTAACATGCAATAAACCCATCAGAGTATCATCTCCCATTCCCTTTAAAAAGCCAGCCGCGTTTGTATCTTTGTGAATTGGTAATATATTAGTGGTTTGGACCCTAATATTTTTGTTCAATTTTTTTTTGCATATTTTGCATTTGTGTATGCTGTTACGCTTTCGTGCCTGTGTGTGTGTGTGTGTGTCTCAAACATTATGTGCATAAGCCTATAGGTGCACATATTGATGCGCTGTTAAAATTCAATAAAATATTTTTTTGTTGGTGATTGGCGCGATCACTTCCTGCTGCCTTAAGATAGCTATACGCCAAGAATGCACCTGAACACACCTCCCTGTAAGACCAGTACGCCAATGGGTGGAACCCAGTAGGTCCTTGGACTGTAGCTTAGCAGAAGCATTGATGATGTTTTGTTAAAACCCGCCCCCTGAATGATAGCTGTGTTTTTTCATTATTAGGAAATGTGAGACTAAAAATAAAAAGTCAGACTATGCAAGGAGAGTGAGGGGGAGAAAAACAGTCAAGTAAGAAAGACAGAGTAACACGAGAGAAGATGTGGGAGATCTGGAAGTCAACATCAGGCACTTCACTGTATTCAGACAGAAATCTAAGTGCAGAAGAGAAAGCACAGGACAAAGTGTTTGTAACTCAGAAAATGGTACGTACACTTGGTTTTTGGGGAGGGTAGAGGTATATTGAACCTTGTTTGTGCCGTGTAATGCATACTGTAAATATTATAATCTAGAATAAAGATAGTGTGTCTGTAGGAGTTTAAGCACATCCTTTTATTTTGTACCGAAAGCTGTTGAATGGATCATGACCAATATTTATTTTATTTATAATATTTTATTCATTACAAGATACCAGCTTTCTGGTCTATGTCTGCAAAGTACAATTTCAGTGTCTTTTCTTTCATCTTTTATTCTTCTGTTTTTTGATTTCCTTTTATTTTGAATGCAATTAGGCCTAATATGCAATGAACAGTTTGTGTGAAGGTGGAAATTTGAAACCTCCACAGTGCATACTCTGAGAATTGGCTTTTCACTGAAGTAGAAGACCTCTTGTGTCCAGCATTTAAACATTTAAAAGAAACAACATTTGCATTTTCAAGAGGTTTTCAATGAAGGAGAAAGATTTGATGTAAGTGTACCAGGTGATTTAACTTTATTTGTGAAAAAAACACATATATCAGACACAAATTATTATTCAAAACAGTATTTTTATAATAATAATAATCTATCTTAGAACATTTCCAGATGGGGCTTTTCACATTTTGAAAGAAGTTTTCACAGAGCAGATAATAAATATGAATTGTTTCATTGTCTGATTCCAGCCATCATGCTAAATAAGACTCTTCCCCTACAGATAGCCTGTAATGGAAATTAAAGCTAGGTTTGTCAGCTTTAATTTGCTGCATGTTAGACTAATACTTAAAACAATTTAAAAATGTTAAACATGATAAACACATGTAAGGCTGTTTTACAACTGCCTTAAAGGGATAGGTCAGATCTTTTATGTATGAGGTGCTTATCCGTAGTCAATGAAGTTCCTTTTCATTGTTACCGCCTGGCTCAAGACCAGCAACACACACAGATATTTCAATCAAAAAGTTGTTTACTTATCACAAACTAATTAGACAATAGCTAAGTGCTGTGGTGTGTAAGTATGAGAGAGATCAGTCATGAAGTACAGACAGACCAACTTGCAAAATGTCATCCCCCACAAAACATCCCCTCTGTGGAAACCCCCTTTCTGACCAACCTGGTCTTGGAGGAGACAACCACAGGCTGCACTCTCCACCTCTTCATCTGGGAGAGCCTGGCTGTCCAGAGCCTAAAATCTTGGGTCATCTCTTTGATCTTTCACAAGATCACTGCAAGAGGAAAACCAGGGAAAGGGAGCAAGCAGGCACCGAAAATACTGATATTATTTTATTATTTTTTTCATAAATATTTTTATTGTTTTAGAGAAGTTACAGTGTGCAGTGCAACATTACAATGACAATTGAAACAAGACACCCTTCTATAAACCCCGTCCCAATCACAAAAATCCCTTATTCTAAGAAAAAAATTAAATAATTAAAAGAAAATAATAAAAAAATGTAAAAATAAATAAATGATAAAAACAAAGGTAACAAACATACAATTTCAATCCTTTCTTTTGTTACTCCTGGTAACGTATAATGTAGTCCTTTTGCTCCACCATCCCTATGTCCCCAGCAGTTATGAAGAGGGAAGAGCAGTAAGTCTTTCAAAGTAAGCCAGTAAAGGGTCCTAAGTTTTGTAAAAATTTCTGGATGATCCTCTGAGGGAGAATTTGATTTTTTTTAATCATAATATCAGAAAGCCACATAGAGGCTTTTGGTGATGTAGCTGATTTCCACTCCATAAGTATTCTCCGTCGTGTTATTGGGGTTGCAAAGCAACAAAAGTCTCCCTGCTATTGGACATAACATCATCGCTCTGTACCCCAAACACAGCAAATGTAGGGCTAGGTTGTAGATTTAAACCGAAGGCTTCATTTAAAATCTTAAAAATTGATGTACAGAACTTTCTCAACCTGGAACATGACCAAAACATGTGAAGTAACTCTGCTCTGTCTGTTCTGCACCTGTCACAGATGTCATCCATGTCAGTTATTTTTATTTTTAATGGACTATCACGACTCATAGTCAAAGACAGTCACATGTCACTGCACAACTGGAAACCCCCACGTGGATAATTACTTCATATAACCCCACTTCGAAATATCAAAATCTCCCTTTTAAATGAAAGGATTTCACCTCAGATAAGAGGTCATGTGCATTTTTGAGGGATGTACAGTATGTATGTAAATGTATAGGGTGTCCTTCCATTCATCTTTACTTCATTCATTTACCCTGTTGATTCTTATCGGTGTGCATGTCTTTGTGTTTATCCATCCCCAGGTCCCCCAAATGGGAACCTTCATTGGAGTTTACCTTCCCTGCATGCAGAATATCCTGGGCGTGATTCTCTTTCTGCGTCTCACCTGGATTGTCGGCACAGCAGGAATCCTGGGATCCTTCGCCATCGTCTCCATTTGCTGCATCTGTGTGAGTAATTAATAAATCTTAACATATTGACTTTCTGCTGAGAGTGTTGAAAGGAAACAAATGTCCTTTTTGGCGCCAATTCTGTTCATGCCTGAACAGACCAATGACATGTCTAATGTTTAGAATGAGATTTACGTAATGGCAAATAAAATGCAGGCCAGTCAATACAACCTCCTCTGACTGTATGGTTTTGATTCATGACAGTATTAATCTCCATACAAGAGCTCTGAGGAGGGCGCTCAAAAACAAGCACAAGGTTTGTCGTATTTGCAACCGTGATTTCTTTTTACGTCAATAGTTCCACAGTCAAACAGAGAGCTGACTGTTTGAAAAGTTTAAACTGCTCATCACTGCTGATGCTCATCACTCATGTGATGTGATGTTAACAGTGCACACAACACCCTTCTACGATGTATACCCACCCTGTCAGGCTCCGAGGCTTTAGATCAAAGACATGATAAAGCCTAAAGACGATGTTGTTGGTGCTGTTCAGGAGACTGTATGAGCAGCATTTCACTAGGTCTAACGGGTAATAAAACTACAGTACTTGTACATTTAATGAATTAAATGTGCTCACAGCGCTGGGTATCAAAAACTGTCAAATACCCAACAGTTTATGCTTGTCTTTTAAATATGTATTCAGCTTTTTTTTATTGCCTTTTGTAGCTCTGGAGCACAACAAAACCTTGATTTTTTAGTAGTGTGTAGAAAATCTCTCTTTTTTTTATTTACGTTGATCGGATAGTTCCTGTTCAAACCAATTTGTTTTATAGATAATAGATTTTTTTTAAACCAAGTTTTTGTACAGCAACATTTTACATTTGAAGAGTGTTTCTGTCTCTTCTCCACCACCTGTGGCATTTGTTATACAGTACACGATTTAAAATAAGGTCAGACAACCCTGTCCCGTTGACACTACATTTTCAATGACGTGGTTAATGTGGAATTGAAAACAAAACTACTTGATAAGGATTAGAAAAAAAATTATGGGTTTTGGTTAATAACATTTTTTGGAGGCCTTGAGTTTTTTTTTTTCAAAGGACAAGCCATTTCAGCTGCAGCGTTCTACCCCTTTCTTTCCTATTTGGGAGAACATACTCTGCACATGCAAGGGAAAGACTGATTGGAGTAATAACTAATAATAACCATATTTACAAATTTGAATGACAGGTTCTTATTAACATGTTTGAATTACAGCAGTCTTTCTCATATGTCACCCTCTCTTTTTTTAATTTGTGGTTATAAAAAAAGTTACCCTTCTTTTGTTTCATGATTTAAAAAATGTTTTTTTGTAAAACAAACAAAGTACAGGATCTTTAAAGTACAAAAGATTTGGAAAAGATTGTTTTTGTGTCTGTACCTACACTTAGGTGGCTGTTTGGGGAAAAATGTAATTGGTACCCAGCCCTATGCAGTAACATGTGATAATATTACACTTCAAAGTGAACCAAAAGGTCTATGTGACTTTTTGAGCAAGCTTGAATAAAACCATATGAAATAAAAGTACATAATTTAAAACATTGGGTATAAAATAAAACTTATTTAAAGGATATTGGACTTGCAAAAAGAGTACAACGCTGCCTGCACACTTCTCTCTTTTCTTCCATCTGTAACATCTGTCCTCTGTCTCTCCATGCAGACCTTGCTCACTGCCATATCAATGAGTGCCATAGCAACCAATGGAGTTGTCCCAGGTACGATTTTGTTCTTTTCCACAAGCAATATTTGAATGTAATGGTTTGCTTTGAGGGGGGGGGGGATACACTGATTATTTACCAGTAGTTACCGTCACAATTAACTAACCAGCATTTAATTTCTCCAAAGCTGGTGGCTCATACTACATGATCTCCAGGTCACTGGGTCCAGAGTTTGGAGGAGCAGTGGGTCTCTGTTTCTATCTCGGAACCACGTTTGCTGGATCCATGTACATTCTGGGCACCATAGAGATTCTGCTGGTATGCTACCACTCTGACAGATAAGAGGTCACCCACGACAGTCGTCACTTCTGCTGCATATTAATGACACATTCTCTCTCTTTTTGTTGTCTCCTCACTGCCAGACGTACATTGTTCCAACAGCAACAGTGTTTAAAGAAAGCGAAAGTGATGCAATGCTCAACAATATGCGTGTCTGCGGTACATGCTGCCTGTTACTGATGGCTCTGGTGGTGTTTGTTGGGGTGAAGTAAGTATCCATGCACAAAACTATGCCGTCTATGACAGACATGCACAGTAACACGCACACAGACTCACATGCATTCCCCTTCTTTCTGCAGGTATGTGAACAAACTGGCTCTGGTGTTTCTGGCCTGTGTGTTTCTCTCAATCTTGGCCACTTATGCAGGAGTCATCAAGACCATCATCGAGCAACCAGACTATAAGTGAGTTAGTAACAGCTAAACAAATAATATAATTTATCATCAAACACTGTCATGTTTTGAAGACTGAAACATTCTCATCAACAGCATGCTAAATTTAACTCCTCCAGTGCATGTTTTACCATTGCAAAATGGTTGATTTTGTTTCATGTCAACATGTTAGATCAGGGGTTTCACTGTGGGGCAGCCCTAGCCATTGCTCTAAGTTTTGGAACTACATATTTCATAATAATTAGTGGGGTGTTAACAGAAAGAATAATGTTTGACTATCGGTAACAATTTGAGTCGATTCATATTAGCCTTGGGGTTTCCACGGTCATGGAACTTCTCAATCTTAATTTTCAGGCCTAGAAAAGTCATTATGGTAGTAAAATCCTTAAAAGTCTTAAAAAAAAAAGTAATTATTTTGCTAATCAAAATGAAAGTAATTGTGACAGTAGTCTTTTACATGACATTATTACATTAAATTTCATTTAGCGGATGCTTTTATCCAAAGCAACTTACAATTGCTATGTATCAGAGGTTGCATGCCTCGGGAGCAACTAGGGGTTAAGAATCTTGCTCAGGGGCACATTGGTTGATGTATCGCAGTGGGAATCGAACACGGATTTACCACACCAAAGGCATTTTTCACATCCACTTATATTAATATACTAGATTATTTATATATAATATGTATTATGTAATTATCTGATGCGTGATGTTTTGTAGCTACTAATATGTACAGTTTGTCCATCTTCCTTCCTGTATGCCAGCTAGCTGAATATAAGCTTGAATAGATTTGGAATCAGATATTTTTGAATAAGGCCAGGTTAGTAGAGTGTTTAAAAGTGTGTTTAAAAATGGAACGTTCCTTTTATTCATTCATACTTCTTAGTTGTTCTAAGTCATCTGTTTCCCAGAAACCAGTGCTCCATCTACCACAACAGATACACCTGCTTCCATCCAACTAAGCTGCACTATTCTCTTTTCTTTTAAAGCGTCTGTCTGTTGGGAAACCGATCTCTGAAGAATGAAATGTTTGAAACATGTGCAAAGACAAAGGTTGTGAAAAACAGAACCGAGAACACAGACCTATGGAGCCTCTTTTGCGACAGCAATGCAACCTGTGATGAATACTTCGAATTAAACAATGTGACAGAGATACGGGCCATACCCGGACTTCTGAGCGGAGTTATCAAAGGTGAGAAAGAGGAGAGGAAGTATTCTGAGCTCTCTTTTATGAAGACAAAGTCCAGTATTATTTCATCTGGCGCCCATTTCAGGCCGAATAATCAACTTTGTTCATAAGATATGCATTGCCCCAGAGAATGCATCCTAATGTCCATCCAGCTGATAATACTTTTCTGTCTTTCTGTTAGACAACCTGTGGGGCGACTATGGTCCTGCTGGCATGCTCATAGAGAAGAAAAACCAGCCTTCAGTAGAAGCCCAGGACACGTCCAAAGATGAGAAAAGGCCCTACGTCTTCAATGACATCGCCACATACTTCACTCTGCTGGTGGGAATCTACTTCCCCTCTGTCACAGGTAGATAAAATACTAACAAATATGAGTTAGACTGTTCTTACTGGAGTCTAAGATTATAACAATGAGAAGTGATTTTGCTAGGAAACTAAATTTTATGTTAAATATGAAATATCTGAACAGAACAATTATGCGAGATGAGTACTATTGGTAACTTTTATTTAAAATAACTTTTTGGTATATTTGCGGAAACTGTCACTATATCAGAATACTTTATTTATCCTCTCAGGGTAATTGATAAATTGTAGCTGCTTACAATCAAATTTAAGGCAACTGACATACCAGACATGAGACATTACCATCCCATGCATTAGACAGATATCATGTTGTATGTTGTATGTATGTTCTTCTGCTTCCTCCTGGTGCTCCTAAACTCACTTGGAAGATTTCCCCATGTCCAAGGGAAATAATCTTGACTCCTATTTGATCAGCGTTATCTAGTTATGCAGTTTGTTTGCATTCCACAAGCATCATTGGTACTGCCTTAGAGAAGTCATGATTTTTCAAAGATTATTACTTTAACCCGCTAAATTGATTGAGAACAATTTGTCATTTGCAACAACTTGCACCACTGCTCATTCAATGTGATACTGTTGGAAATAATGACAGTTTGTGCAAAAATGATAAGAATAACCCTTTGAATTAAACTATAAATGCAAGACTTTGACTTGTAATTGAGTATTTTTACACAGTGGTATTTTCTCATAAATAAAGGCTCTTAATACTTTCTCCAAAACTGACTCTAATGTTTACGTCCTGTGTGTTTTATTTTAGGTATAATGGCTGGTTCTAATAGGTCCGGTGATCTCAGGGATGCCCAGAGGTCCATCCCAATAGGAACCATAATGGCTATTGTCACCACGTCTTTCATCTGTATCCTCTAGACTCTGATAGAGATATCTACACAGAATAGCACAAACCAGCATGTGCATGTAGAAGGTTTAGCAGTTGATGACATGATTTGTTACTGCAAAGTAAGTACAAAGTGTAAGTATTTCCATCTTAACTTCATGCTCAGACATCTCCTGTGTGGTCTTGTTTGGAGCATGTATTGAAGGAGTGGTACTGAGAGACAAGTAAGTGTATTTTTATTCACGTCATTTCAGAGTATTAAATGGTGTCAGGCTGACATTTTAAAGCTAGTAGGTGATCAAACGTTTTTTATCCAAGCAGATGTTTTTGAGACAAAATCCTAAGTGTTGAATGAAAATTTGTCCTGGATGCGGCTCACACCGATACTCATGGTATAGCCAGTAAACAGTAGACATATTGTATTTCATGCATGCTTGTGGGTGTTTCAGGTTTGGTTACTCAGTACAGAAGAATCCGGTAATAGGTATTCTGGCCTGGCCATCACCCTGGGTGATTGTGATTGGCTCGTTTTTCTCCTGCTGTGGGGCGGGGCTGCAAAGCCTCACTGGCGCCCCCCGGCTGTTGCAGGCCATCGCTCGGGATGGCGTCATCCCGTTCCTACAGGTCAGTGTTAGATAGATCTTTGTTTTTGTTTTGATCATCCAAACACAAAATGACTATATTCATTTTATTATTTGGTCTTCAGTAGGCTTTGCTGTATAAAGGATGTTTTTTGGCCTCTATCTTTAAAGGGGTTTTATGCAGTTTTGGCCATTTCTTTGCTTTTTGCTTGCAGGTTTCTCTATAGAGGCCCCCCTAATGTTCCGGAATAGATATTTTGCAGCTCCTGTGTTTACTTTTGTCCAACTCCTTGCTTGGTCAATCTGCCGTTTCCTCTTTCTCTTTTCCTCAGACAATAATTTTCTAGCTTTCTGCTTCTTTTTTGCCGGCTCAGCCATGACAAAAGTGTGAAAAACTCCATCGCTACCTTGAATGGGTGTATGTGTGCAGTACAGTGTTTTTAAGTATATGTGGTTGACAGCTGCGCTTAATATTTTCTAATTGTTTTGGGAAATTCTTCGGTTCACTCTTTGGTTGCACTAGTGCCTGTTTGGAGCACGTGCTTGTTCGTAACAGGCCGACTGCTTGGTTCCCAATATGTGTTTCTCACAACTTTATTTTGTAAATTCTCACCAACGCGCCACAAAATGAAGTGATAACATGCTTGACAGGCTGGATGTTCCGGCGATTATCCTAATTTGTTGCTTATCCTTATCCTGTTGTTGATCCAGACAGGCTGAAATAAGCGACCAGTTAAACCTCCCAGAAAAAAAAGATTTAAGATAGGAATGGAAGTCTCTTTCATGAGACCAATTGCGTATATCATAGAGGTCTAACAGACTTTCAAACCTCAAGAGAGGTTTTTGGAAAATAGTTCCGTCAGCAAAAAGAAATCACTAATGGACTTAATAAATCTTAGTCGACTAAGACCAAAACAACGATTGGTTAACTAATGGACTAAGTAGTTGCAGTTTTCTGCAGTATTGTATCATCTCATCTTTCTCTGTTTTTGTCTTTCTCAGGTCTTTGGTCATGGGAAGGCTAATGGTGAGCCCACCTGGGCTCTGCTGTTGACCGTTGGGATCTGTGAGATAGGAATCCTAATTGCTTCCCTGGATGCCGTTGCCCCAATCCTCTCCATGTACGTGGTTCAACATTCTAGTAAATACTAAAAGAAGATAGATCGACTTCCTATCTCTATGCTTTCAGTCTCTGTTACTTTACTTTCCAGTTTGATTACAGTCCTTTCTCTCTTTAATAATCATTTCTGTTTCTGTACACTCAGGTTTTTTCTCATGTGCTATCTGTTTGTTAACCTGGCCTGTGCTGTTCAGACTTTGCTCCGTACCCCCAACTGGAGACCTCGCTTCAAGTACTATCACTGGTAAGAACAGCTTTCAACTAAACTCAAAATAAATCCTTCACATTTTATGTGAGATGTAAAAAGTGTGTGTGTCTGTGTGTGTCCTTTAGGACCCTCTCCTTCTTGGGGATGAGTCTGTGTCTCTCTCTCATGTTCATCTGCTCCTGGTACTACGCCCTGGTTGCCATGTTGATAGCCGGCTGTATCTACAAGTACATTGAGTACAGAGGGTGAGTTTTGGCTATTAGGTCTAGAGTTTTTTACGCCAGATTTGAATGTCTTTTCGGTTCTAAAACATTTGTAAAAGAGGTGAAACTTTCCATTTTGGACCTTTTTGTTTGCAGGGCAGTGAAGGAATGGGGTGATGGGATCAGAGGTCTGTCCTTGAATGCAGCACGCTATGCTCTCATCCGTCTGGAGGAAGCACCACTACACACCAAAAACTGGAGGTGAGTGTGTGAGAATGTATGTTGTGATTTGCTTAAATCATGATGTAACTATGGGATAAGATGCACAAAACTACTATTTGGGGATTTTTATTTCTTGTTATGCCTGTAATGCTTCTGAATCTTTCAAATATATGTGCAAAATGGAGTCCAAAAATCTGTAAAATATAGATGTTAAATAAAGTAAAGGAAGAAGATGTTAAATAAAGTATTTTTTTCCTTCACTTTCTTTTCTTTTACTAATTCAATTTTTTCTCTCTCATCAGGCCTCAGCTGTTGGTGTTGTGTAAGCTGGACTCCGACCTGAGGGTGAAACACCCTCGTCTCTTGTCTTTTACCACGCAGCTCAAAGCAGGCAGAGGACTCACCATCGTCTGTTCGGTCCTGGAGGGAACCTACATGACCCGGGGAAATGACGTCAAGACTGGAGAGCAGGTTTGCCCATTTGTTCAGTCATCTGCTCTGTCTGATTAGTCCTCTGCACGGGTGTCCAGTATTTTCCAGCACAGAGGTAATGAGTATCTATTTAGAGGTATCACAGATAGACAAGCAGTCTGTTCTGCTAAATCCCTTAACAGGGTTTTCTTGGCACAAAATGGGCCTTTTATGGGATAAACAAAAAAACATATTATGCTTGAGTAAATAAAACCCCAACTACCACCCTGGTTTAAAAAAATATAAATTTTAATATTTGGATTAATCAACAGGAGAGTCCGGTACTCCCTGACTCTGGAGATTAAATTGTGATTAGCGCTCATATTCAAGGTCATGTTCAATAGGTTATTTGGTGATTCTTTTCATCTTGGTGCTGATAATTTTTCCTTTGGGTCTGGCTAAAACCTCTTTATGGGGCCCCAAAATACCTCTATGAAGGAAAAAACCTTCATAAAACCACAATGCAAAAAATATTACTACAGTAAACTGTTTAAGGAAATACTAGGAAAGCATGCAAACTGCAAAATAAGACTGAAAGCTACCATGCCACAATCCAGATGAAGTTATTATTGGTCAGACTGGTAATACTGCTTATGTTCACTTTCCATATTCACCTGTTTCCATGCAAAGTCATGTAAACAGGTTACATGTAGAAAAGATGCTCCCAGCATTTTATACAAGCAGTGAGTGTCAGCAACTCAAAATATTGTGCACAGTTCATAATCTGAGACCGTTTTTATTGTCCTTTCCCTCTCTTTTGTTTTGGTCCTTTTGGACCGTGCAGAACTTAAAAGCGGCGATGGCTGCAGAGAAGATGAAGGGTTTCTCCCATGTGGTGGCATCGTCCAACCTGCGAGACGGTTTCTCCCTGCTCATCCAGTCAGCAGGACTGGGAGGAATGAAACACAACGCCGTCCTGATGGCCTGGCCAGCAGACTGGGGACAAGCCCGGGACTCCTCCGCCAGGAGGAACTTTATAGGTAAACTACACAGGAGTGCTGTGAAGGAAGAGTGGGACAAAATCAGAGCATACATTCCTACAGTATTAAGTACATGAAACTAAACTGAATTGATATGTATGCGCTTTAAACAATTAATAGTTTTGCTCCATTTCATTAATTTTTGGCTGTAAGGCCCCATATTTCTAAGAGGCACTTTTTGCTAATCTTACTAACATTTTTACAGGTATGGGTTATTTTACACACAATGTCGGCAGTTTGAGGACACAAAGGAGTTGTAGCCTTTGCTGGCAATCCAACAACAAGTAGAAGGGAACTTCAACTTTCTCTCTGCAAGAGAAAAAGGGAAAGACTCACCGGAAAAACACGGGAACAGCACAGAGAGACACAGAACTGTATCCCACATTTAAAATGCCTCGCCATTAAACTCTCTCTCTCTCTCTCTCTCTCTCTCTCTCTCTCTCTCTCTCTCTCTCTCTCTCTCTCTCTCTCTCTCTCTCTCTCTCTCTCTCTACAGAGACAGTAAGAGAGACTACGGCGGCTCAACAGGCTCTGCTGGTTGCTAAGAACATTGACCATTTCCCTGGAAACCAGGAGCGTCTGAAGGGGGGGACCATTGATGTGTGGTGGATCGTTCATGATGGCGGACTGCTCATGCTGCTGCCATTTTTACTTAGTCAACACAAGGTGCATGTGTGTTGTCATTTCGTTGTTTCTAACAGTTTGCAGTGAGGAAAACAATATAGTCTTTTATATATCGACAGATTGGATCCTCGAAGTTGCATTGATATGTACAGTACGTAACACGTTTTCACACAATCAGTTTTTACTGGAGAGGCTGCCAGCCTTCACACTATCATTAATAAAGAAAATGGAAAGTGTAATGCTCAATGTCTCACATAGATCCCTAAGTTAGCTAAAGTTACTCATGTTCCACCTAGATCACATATGGGATTTAGAACTCTTGCATTGGCAACATAGCTGTGTGTAACCAGCAGCTGATATACGGTGTTTCTTATTTCTGAAGGTATGGAGAAAGTGTCAAATGCGAATCTTCACGGTGGCCCACATGGACGACAACTCCATCCAGATGAAGAAAGACCTCCAGATGTTTCTCTACCAGCTACGCCTGGATGCGGTGGTGGAGGTCGTGGAGATGGTGAGACTATTTGGAATTCAGACAATTCATTTTTTCTATCTAATAAATGGTTGATCCAGGTGGTAGTCTAACCTGCCCTTGAGCAACATCCTGAGAGGTGACCTGTTGACTTTATACTACTCTATCAGAATCAGAAATCAAAATCAGGAAATTATTTATTTGCCAAGTAAGTAACACTTAAAGGAAATTTGCCTCGGAACATTAACCACTGCAAATACATTTATTTGACTATATTTAGTAGTCTGTATATAAATCTGAAATTGCAAATGTTTTATGTCCCTAAAGCATGAAAGTGACATCTCAGCCTTCACCTATGAGAAGACGCTGGTGATGGAGCAGAGGTCTCAAATGCTTAAACAGATGCAGCTGTCCCGCACTGAGAGGGAGAGAGAGGTACCGGGACACTCATGTTATAACATTTGCACTATAATAATACAAATAATACATGTCATTACACAAACATGTAGACACATTCAAAACAACAATAGCAAGATGTTACAATTACAAAACTGTAATGTTATAAGCAAGAATTGTATATACAGTATACGTTTAGTTCAATTGAAATGTTAACAAGACAAACTTAAGGGGCTAGTTTGGATATTTTAAGTGGGGTTGTATGAGGTACTTACTCATAGTCAGTGTAATAACCACAGTGGATGGCGGTGGGTTAATTTCTGATTCACCAAAGTCACGCAATGAGAAACAAACTAAACGGCCAAGGCAGCAGTAGACTTCTGACATAGTTCTGCAAGGTCAAATTTGTCAAAGGAGTCTGGTGTCTTTGAATAGAGATGACATTCCCCATAGCAAAAGGCTGGCTGACGGCAAGGTAAAGTAATGAAACCATGATTAAGATATCGTACACTTGAACTGATATTGGCTTTTTAGATGGCTTTTTTTGGGTGGCCCTGTGCACATCAGTACATTGCTTTGCTTCTGGGGGTGGCAGCAGCTCAGTCCATAGGGAATGGTTTGGAAACTGGAGGGTTGCGGGTTCAAGTCCCGAAGTCCAGACCAAATTACGGAGTGTAGATTGGTAGCTGGAGAGATGCCATTTCACCTCCTGGTCCAGCACTGGCAGCCAACTTACTCTAACATCTCTCCCCTTGTGCATGAATAGTTCCTGAGCATGTGTGTGTATTTCAGACTTGTGTGTAGTGATTACAACAGAGTTTAAATTGTAATTTCCCCACTGGGGATCAATAAACAGCATACATTATTATTATTCTGTGTTACTCCTGACTGCTTCCCCAAACTGGGGCCATGTCGAACGCCATCTACTGTCTATGGATAAGTACCTCATACAACCCCACTTAAAAAATCTAAACTATCCCTTTAACACTGTCCACAACACTGTAAACACGCTAAAAATGTCTACTTTGTAAAGTCCATGCTCAAACAAATGTTATATTCCATTTTGAAATAGTCAGGTGCAGTGTTTACACTTCAAGACATGATATAGAAATGCTGTAACAAACCATAAACTAAAATATTACAGCTGTTCTATACTGATGTAGCTATCTTCTGCCCAAGAGAAAGGTGTAACATAACTCGTCTTGGTCTGTTCTGCTGTTGTTGACCTTTGAACTCTTCCCCTAATCCTAACCTGGCTTTGTGATCAGATTCAGAGTATCACAGATGTATCCCGCAGCTCCATAAAGAGGAAGAATTCACCAGGTGCCCCCTCCTTCAACACGCTGTGCATAGAAGAGGATAAGGTAGTCCCAGCGACCAAATGGCCCGTAGTAGCCGACCGATGCGCCTTTGTCCCTCCGTTTACCGTGCCAACCTTTCTGGCATCATAATCGTTTAATAAGAACTGCAATGCTTTTAGTCCATGCTCTCATCATAAGATGAATTCAGAGAGAGAAGGTTTGGCCTCAATCATTTCTGTCTTCCCTTCATTCACTGTATTGTGGATGGAGAGGGGATAGAGCCGCAAAGACCAAAAGCTGCCAGTAGAGGCAGACAGATTCTTCACTGAGCCTTTAAATGTGCACCCGACTCCAAATAGTGGAGCTCCACATGAGACAAAATCCAGTTATCAGTTACTTACCATTACATCCATTCCCTCAGAGATTCTAACACACAATGTTATGGAGCTTATGATGTTTATGACATTTATAGCAACTGAGCTTAGGGTCCTTCAGGATCCCCATCCTGTTGTTACTAGGCAGTAATGATTGAAATCCTCAAGTATGGTCTGGATCCCTTCCCCTTTGTCTATCATTACTGATATTGTGACATGTTTAGTTTTTCTGTTTAAAGCTAAAGTTTATAATTGTCACACACTTTAAAGCACAGCACAACGTAGTGAAAATCTGATTCTAGATCCTTTACATAGCAGGTTTTTGTGTCCACCGTAAAACAGTGTGTCATCACTATAAACCTTTCTATTACCTGACGGCCCTAATAAACTACACCCACATTTAAATAAATTGTCTTAATATCCTTTTAATGGTCATATTTGCATGTCCACTTCTGCAGTGGCTTCACTGTTCAGACTCGAAGGCTACGTCCACTTCTGTTATACAGTCTGGTGTTTTAGACTGTAAGCCCCCAATGAGAGTTAGATTTTTTGGAGTTAGGCTTTTACTAGAAAGGATATAATTGGAAATCCAATTGCACAATTTTAAAGTTTTATTAATAGAAATAATGAGGATCTAACATGGCTGAAAACTACAATGGCCAAACTGTCTTTTTATCATCTGATGTGTCTTTTGTTCAGGCCCAGTTGATCCACGACCGGAACACAGCGTCTCATTCTAAAATGAACGACAAAGCTGCAGGTGCCACACCAGATCGTGTCCACATGACCTGGACCAAAGACAAACTGGTCAATGAGAGAAACAGACAAAGAGAAGGCATGGGAGTTAAAGACATGTTTAATATGAGACCGTAAGTAGATACAGATACACTTCCTGATATTTGTTATAGTGCCCAACATGTCTAACATGTTAATATTCAACTCCACACTAAATGTGATTAGTTATTTTTAATCTTATTTTCACATGTTGCAATTTTATAATATATTATTATTTTTATATAATTATTATTATTAATATTGTGTGTATTCATATGTGCTGCTGTTGTATTGCACTTAGCTCCAACACCATTAATGATAGAATTGTATTTGTAGATATCGAGAGGATGTGAAAGGCTAAAATCCTTCTGAATTGCTCTAATTAAAAAAAAAAGAATTCAGCACCTAATTGGTCATATCTAAATGTACATTATCTAGGGGTTGTCCTCCTAAAGGATCAGTGTGTAGGATTTAGTAGGTTGTAATGGCAGAAATGGAATATTAATAATGATGATGATGATGATGATGATGATAAAATATATAAACAAATAATTATTTTATTAGTGTATACTCAGCTGAAACAAAAAATTGTTGTTTTGTTCGCTTAGAATCTTTCAAATCTACATATGGAGCTCATCCTGTTGCACTGCCATGTTTCTACAGTAGCCCAGAACGGACAAAACAAAAACCTTCCCTAGGGATGACCTTTCACATTTTGAAGGCCATGAAGCCTTGAAACATAGGTTCTACACGCTTGGAGAGGAAAGGGGAAGGGAAGAGGGATTCAGTTAGATTTAATCTGCAACCTCCTGCTAGACGGCTCTAAATCCTACACACTGGTCCTTTAACTGCATTTAATCACTCTGCTATTGGCTTGCGTGTTTTGTTATGTAATTTGCAGATACAGTTTTATTGCAGGGGATGGCTTATTTTCCATGACCTCTGTAGATCTAGATGATCTAAAAATTAAGACAGCCATTATTATTGTGTTAATATTGAACATGTTTTGTGTTCCAAATCTTCTAGAGAGTGGGAGAATCTGTAAGTCAATTTATCTTTTGCTTTTTGCTTGCATGTTCATGAACTCTCTGTGCATGCGCAATGTGAAAATAGTGTCTTTTGTCTTGTGTGAAGGTAGGTAGGTAACCAGTTCAGTTTGCATGGGTTTCAGGGTGCATGATGACACATATGGAAGCTTCATGTGTCTGTATATTGTATTTGACTCAGATTCCCAATCGCACATCCTGTGCTTTCTGTAGATTGCTGATTTAGAGTATCATACTGAAACAGCCCTCTGACTTTGTAAGGGATTGCATGATAACCAATGCTCTGATTAATGTCTGTTGTATAATGTAGTAGCCAGTCCAATGTGCGGAGGATGCACACAGCTGTGAAGCTGAATGAGGCAGTGCTCAAGAAGTCCCGGGATTCAGAGCTGGTATTGCTCAACATGCCGGGGCCGCCGAAGAATAAGAAAGGGGATGACAACTGTATCCTTTTTCAGTTAATTAGTCGTTAGACGAGTCAGTCAGTCAAATAAAGTTTTCATATTAAAAGAATACTTCCAAGATTTTAGAAAATGTGCTAATTAGCTTTCTTGCCAATAGTTACTTCTATAATCTGCCATTTGGTTAATTCCAGTTTTGCCACTAGACATATTTTTCACTTAATTTGGACACAGCCAGGCTAACTGTTTATTCCTGCTTTCAGTATTAATGCTAAACTGCGCTAACTAGCCACTGGCTGTAGCTTCATATTTACCAAACATTATGGTGCTATTAATCTTCTCACCTAACTCTCAGCAAGAGAGTAAATAAAAATTATTACAATAAGTTGTGGGTGTTTTTGGATTGCAACAATTTAGACCTCCTAGGCTATGTAGTGAAGTACAAGTTAAAAGTAACATCAAATGGATCATATGGGAATACTCAAGTGGAGTACAAACTCATTAAATGTTTACCTAAGCACATTGCTTGAGTAAAAGTACTTAGGTACATTCCACCACCAACAAAAGCATTTTTCTCACCCAGTAACGTAGGTTCTTAGAACTGCTCTGAACAGTGGCTACAACTGAAAATAGCAGAATGTGTTGCTGTAATGTACAGTATGTCCTTAACCAGAATGTGTCTCAGATATGGAGTTCCTAGAGGTACTGATGGATGGCCTCGACCGTGTGCTGTTGGTTCGTGGAGGTGGTCGAGAGGTCATTACTATCTACTCCTAGCACCGAGAGGTTCATTATTGTTTGGAAGGGCATTGAAAGGGAACATTGTTGGGACAGTAAGACCCCAGAGGGCAGGGGTTTGACAATGAGACATGGACAAAGATGTCGGACAGGAAAAAAGAGGACCATGATTGCTGCGAAGTTCAGGGGAGTCTACATGCAGCACAGCCTGAGCTCAGTTCATCAATATGGGGCAAAGAGGACTCTGTACACCCCTCCTCCTGGGGCTCCTTAACTCTACCACATGTACACACTGTGAAGAGAATAGAGAGGTGTGGGGATGTTATTTTCTCAGATAAACTGTTTTCTGAAAGAGTTTCCATTTTAATTTAGCATGTTGTTCTGCTTCACCAGGCATTTGTTGGAGGAAAGAACTGGAAACTACAGCATATTGTCAATGTTTTCTTTTTTGTGGTAGCTGGTAACTGTTTCATTGTTATCATCACAGTTAGTGAGGTTAAAGCCAAAGTCTTATTGATTAGTATACTGTAAGTAACAGTTCCAGCGCAAATGTTGCAGTATTGATTGTAATCTATAGTATGTCTTGAACATTGCTTATTAACTGTTTTTATTTGTCACAGATAACAGATCACAGATAAGTGATCAAAAAGGAACATATAGTGAAAATGCAAAAGAGGAAATGCAACTGTTTTTTTTTAACTGATTTTAGTATATTTTAGTTGAGTTTGTGTATTTGTTCATGTATTTGATTGACTTGTTTGTATTGGAGCAAAAGATACTAGTATGCAATGATGAGGAAAATGAACATGAAGCCTATGTACCAGTATTTTCCATTAATATGACTGCTACAATGTACAATGTTGCCATGTTAGTTTGACAAAAAAGTGACATGTTAACTGAAAAAGAAAAACAGTGATTGTGGCTACTGACAACACGATTAATTGCGCACCGCTTGCGACTCATTTCTCCGTCTCAGGGTCCGATTCCTAAAAGATATTGCCATAATGATGGTACAGGCAAACACGGCCATAAAGAGTTGAAGCTGAGTGCAATATGCCTTCTAATGCCTTTTATATGCCTTATCTAATTGTGATTATCCATATGGGAAAGTATAAATGTTGCCTTTTTCCAAGAAGAGAAAAATTTCAGGCAGGGAACTTAAATTGACCAAATATTCAATGTTCCAGTCTGTCGATGCTTATAGTGTTTTCAAACGTACATCTTCAGACTGTAAAAGGTTGGCCTGATGTGAAGCAGAGGACGTCGATAATAAATGTGCTTCCGTCTCCACTAACCCTAAGCAGAGTTTGTGTTCCGTTTGGCAATAAAAGCTACTGCCATTTATTTATTTATTTTAAACTTTACGAAACAAACGGAGCTGCGTCATGTTCTGCGTCACATGTGTAACCTAAAGGGAAGTAACAGAACAAATGTACTGATCATAACCCAAACCACGATGTCTTTTTAAAACTTACTACTAAACTAAGTTGTTTTGGTGCCTATGTATGACCAAACTGCGACCAGTTCACAGCGTTAACGATGTGTTTAAAACGGTTCTCTGTTATACAATCAATAGCGTAGATATGACTGAAAATGCTCTTGTGGGTTGTTTTGAAGGGTAGGACTGCATGACCTATATGGTTCTGTGGTGTGGAGGACTTGTTTGTCGAGTTATTTTTTAGTTGAGTTAGTTTCTTTGTGCGTAGAATTACTTGTCTTTAAATGTGTTGGGATGTAAACTAAACAAGCTAAAGTAGGAAGCTGGTGTTTGACTACAATTCTTCACCAGATAAGGAGATTTTCAATTGTTCAGTAAAATAACAGCATCAAATCTAAATCTTGACATCAATAAATCAACATTTATATCTTGCAGACAAATGAAAGTGTTGTGTAAAGAATAGACAGCTTTTTCCAATGCTTTAAAGATTATGTTTGAAAGACTGAGTAACTGTAAGTTTGACATTATAATCAATAAATGCATTTTTATTGAGTATCCATCTCTGTAAGAGCTTTGTATACCATTTGTGCCTTTAAATATGCCCCACATAATGATCTGGCCCACAGTGAGAAGTGTTTATTGTGACTTTTAAACATGTAATCATTCAGCAACTGAAACTTACAGCCTCAAAATCTAAATCCATTTACTGTTGTCACTCTTCTTGTTTACATGGTTGCATTCGCCATTATTACTGTTACACAGTAACAGTACACAGTACAGTTACTACTGTAACACATTCCCGGAGCTCTGACGCAGCTAAGAGCTGAAATGGATTGTTGTCATCTCTTACATAACTGGTCCCTGCTCAGTTTCCAAAAATCAATTTAATCCTAAAATCATCATTGTCTCTTGGCTCACAAAAGAACAAAGGCAATCTTGGAGCTGCAGTAAGAAGCTTTGGGGAAACTTGGCCTTGGATAAATGGCTTCCTGTTTGTCCCACAGTGTTTAGCTGGGTCAGCCCGCACAGAACAACAACAACAACAACAACGATCTCGGTCTGATGGGATCATTCTCTGAACTACAACTCCGCTACTTTCTGTGTCATCTGTAAACTGTATTCTTTGCTCCCTTAAAAGTGCAGCCTGTCTTTTGCAAAGATTCAGGACAGTTAACCCAATTTGCCACTTTATTGTTTCACCAATGGGAATCTTGTATGATGGCCATGATCCGCATAAAACAGACAATAACCGCAAATGTCACTATTTAAATCAGTTCACATAGCTCGTTAAAAGTAAGAAGGGAGAACAATGGGTTAACATTTTACTTTATGCAAATGCAGGAGGTTTTATCATCCAAAGTTTTGCAGATTTTTGCCAACTTGTTTCTGATGTGTAAGTTGCATAAAAGCGCAGCCTGCAGTAATGATCCTGCAGGATAGATGTCCTATATTGGCTGACACAACATTTCTGTATCATGTGGTATTGTATGTTTATATTAGGGAAGGTCATGGATGGTGTTTTCTCAACAAGACAAGCCTCAGAGGGAAAACTGTCGAAGAGGCTCTTTGATTGGAGGGCTATATTTACTGAAGTGTTACACCAGAACACAAACATGTGAATATGCTTCTCTTCTACTATGAGCATGATAGGACATGACATGGTATTAATCTTAAGTTTACCATGGACAATCATGCAATTAACCAATTAAAGTAAATATTTAAATTGATTGACACCCCTAGAATAAACAGGTTTATCTCTGAAGTTGACCACAGCCATCATCTTCCCACAGCTTCCACTGACCTTCCAGTAAAATTGGACGCTTTTTTATCTCTTCTCCGAGAGCTTAAGCTGGGAGAAGAGCTAAAGACGGAAAGCACAATGTGGCTTAGGAGTAAACGTAGTCTGTAAAGACAGAGAATGAGGGTGGAAAAAGAGAAAGGGTGTGTAATTTTTTTTCTTTTATCTCTGAGTCATTATCATTCCAGCATCTGCTAATAGTGGGGTGTTAACATCACAACAGATAATTTCACTGAGGCTCTCTGATCTTGTTGACCCCTGAAGCTTAGTCTCTTCTGGCTTGGGATGAAAGTCCAGCACTAACTGGACCAGTTGTTTCTGAACACCGCTGAGAAATGTGTAATAAAATACAACATTTTTGAAGTTTTTTTTGTATTTCCTCCAGAACAAAGAGACCTGTTCTTTAAAAATCCATTTAGAAATGATGTTACACTCATTAATCCTGTGGCCATGAAGACTAATCTGAAGAATGCTATCTGGTTGGCTGTCTGCCTTTAATTAGGTATCTGCTCACCGTGGGACACAGCAAGACACACATCTCACAATTGCTAAAATGATTATTGATCTGCAGGTAGCCACTAATGTTTTTTTAGTCTTTTGGTCCTTGAAATTCAAATGTTTGGGTTTTTGTCATTTTTTCAAGAAAGTCCCGGAAACTGGTGAAACTCCCCAGCCAAACCCTAAACACCAGATTTTGATTAATGGGTGTTTGTGCATTTTAAAACATAACAGTGTCTGTGATCAGCATGGTCTGTGTGTCTATCAGGGTGTGGCCATAACAATATTTTCTTTTCTTACTGATTAAACCTCCTTAAACCCAGAGAGCAACCAGACAACAATTGGTGATGCGTAAATTACTGTACATGTCTTAGTCAAGTGAACTTTCTGGACCAAATTGACTTTTTAATTGTGATGGAAAGAGAAACAACAAATCTCTTTTCTCCATGCCAGGCAAAGGGTGCACCTACAGCCACAGGTCCACAGAGGTCCCAAAATCTGACCTAAGGTGGGACCTGATGTGGCTCCTGACTGACACGACGTAAGATGCAATAATGAGACATTTAAGAAGACATGTCATGCTCATTTTCAATTTCATGTGTGAATATACTAGAACATGTTTACATGCTTTAATGCTTTAATTTTCAAAACCTGTCTGTCTGAATATGTGTCTGTATTCTCTCTCTGTCTGAAACACTCCTGTCTCTTTAGGTCCTACTGCCGAAACAGCCCAGTGTGCTCAGTGGCTTGCAAAAAAAAAGGGTGCTCCCTTGCAGAGGTAAACTTCAGGCTGTGGGTGGTGACACTCAGATTAGGAGGCCGCATAATCTGATGAGCCTTCATGTGACATAGGTAGGGAAGCAAATTGTCAATGGCATATTGAATCCCCTGTTTTCTGATCTAGGCAGCCCACAAAAAAACTGACTAGGTTTTCTTAGTTCACAGCCTATAGATTGGTAGGCACTCCAGATACCTACATTAATCTACTGACATGTCCCTTTAAGTAAAATAAAAAAAATTGCTGTTGGGACCCTATTGACACCCCACTTTCCATCTTCTGTGAATATTATGCATGCTCCCTGTGTACAGCATCTAATTTGTCATTAGGTACAGTACAAACAGGAAATTTCACATGGCGTCTTCATTATAGGCCTCACGAACCTGAACAAAACCAGTAATCCTGTGGTGGATTAATGCTGCCTGGTCCCAGGTTCACTGCGTCAATTAATCTGTGGTAATTTGAACAAAGGTTTACCATTTATTTAGCAGGTCAATTTGGCCATGCTGTTTGCAATACATGCCTATTCATGTATTTACATAATTTCTTTATTTTATTCATTTATTAACTTGTTTTTGGAATATTTGTTCTCAGTCAATTATCAGTCTCACTGTATTGTTACACTTGCCGTGAAATACAATTGTCTGGATAGAGTTGGAAAGAATTTGACATATTTAAGATAGATTCACATTCACATATGGATAGATTTAAAAACAATAGCGATAAATGTACATTGTATTATCATTAGTATAAGAAACTTGACTTAAGCAGCAGTTAGGAGAGAGGGTCCACTGAGTGAGTGGGGGGGGGGGGGTATTTTTCCTTTAAGGGAGTCAAATTTCCAAACTGTGGGTCTGAGAGTCACTCAGCTCAGAACTGAGAGAGCCTTTGTACTGAGAGAGAGAGAGAGAGAGAGAGAGCAGTGTGACAGGTCTGCACAGTGAGGCAGAGGCAGAGGGACCATAGAGTTTGCCGGAATTTCATCACACACACACACTTGGAGTTCACTTTCAAACCTGGACTTTTTTTTCTTTTATTTGCTAAAATGTTTCAAGGGTAAGAAAGTTTCAATTTTAATTCTACGTTTTCTAGCAGGGTTTTTTACTTGACCATTCGTCTCATATCTTAATTCAGTTAAACCTCAGAGCAGACCTGTTATGTAGCAATGATTCTTCTATGCACAGCTTTCATAGTTCTACATGTAACACATGTAACTAAATCAGCTATTTTAAATGAACAAATTCAGACCTTTTCACCCGTTTTTGTATCTTTTCAAGTCTGCCTAAAACACAACTCACATGATGTGACTGATGTTTCTCCTCAGGTGGTCTCTTGCCCTGCATCTAGTTCTGCTGTGCTGGCTGGCCGCTGCCCTGCAGGTTATGGAAGGTAAGATGTATGCTGATGCAGATCTTTCCCAATACTGTAGCTGTATGAAATATGCAGCTGTGTTGGAGGACAGAAGGGCTAAAAGTGTTTGGCAATGGCCCAACCAATGGCCTGTTAAAAGAGCTTCTCTTCAAGTTGATAATGTAGTACCAACTAATCTTTGAATCCCGTTAGAAAATGGCATGAGCATGGAAAGCAATTACATCTGTAAACATTGATCATCATGTAATTCTTCATTGCTTTCTTGAAATGGAGTTATGGTGAAATAGAGTGGAAATGGAGTTATGGTACGTCACAATGAATGGTGTGTCACAAGGTTAGATTTCTTTGGGACATTTGATAGATTGCCATTTTAAGTGCAAATGTCAATTTTTTTTAAGATTACATATGAAAAAGGTTTTTATTCTTTCGGCAAGCCTTAAATAGGAATGGCGAGTTTTCTTAGCTATTGATTTCTCTGCACGTTGAAGCGGCGTGTATGGAGCTGTAGTGCGTCCTACAATACTAAACTCTGTTTTTTAAAGACTTTAGATTTTGGTTTTAACTGGATTAAAAGCATAAGGTTGGATGTATGAGTGTGTTTATTTGCTCTACTGTAAACTGCAATCTTATCGCTGATAAGCATTAATTATCAACGCTAAAATAACGTTAACGTCATGAGATGGCTTTAGACTTTAATGTTTTAAAATGTACATGTATTAAAACGAGAACCATGTAAAGACATTTCAAAATAATATAGTATGAAAGGTTGCTTACCTTGGAAGAAACATGGGCTTAGGTACTGAAGTTAAGGAGATATTTAGCCAAACGTGCCAACAAGTGTTTTTAAAGGTGGTGACTGAGGTAGCCTACTGAGCTGGTTAGCCAGAAATGCTAACTACAGTGGCTTACACATTACCTGACGCAGCATTTCTTCCAAGGCCAGTGGCATTTTTATACCACATTATTTTGAGATTTCTTCCTTTAAAACATTAAAATGCCAAAAGCCCTTTCATGAAGCTAACATTGGCCTATTAGCTAGCTACAATGGAGTGGGAAGGAGAGAAGAGATTGCATGTGATTGCTCAAAAACTCACTTATTTATTGCAAAGAAACTTTCATGCAAGCACATCGGCCTACTTGTGTCAATGCATCTGACATACAGTGTAATAATCAGTCAATGATCACATCAACATTTCACTGATGAATAATGGTGATTGGACAATACATCTTTTTTTCTTCTGATCTTTAAAGTGAGTGAAGTTTTTGAAATGGCACAGCCACACTTTGAATGGCAAGATAAGCAAGCAACTGAATTAATAAAGATCTTCTCCCCACTGTGGTTTGCACACTACTGAGCAAACCTCATGAAGTTTTTGTGGGTGCATGGCTAAAGAGCTTCAGTGTGGTCTGTCATACCTTGTCAAGTTTTAGAAGACTGATCCAAAGGATGCAATGAAGTATAACATGCCAAAAAAACTAAGGAAAAATGTAATCCATTGATGCTTAATGACATGGCTAGACTCGGATCTCATGTAATCCACTCATCCCTCCCAGACCCATTACCAGACCCGTAATAAGGGTCAGTCCCCTTTTCATTTCCATTTTTACACCTCTGTCTGCTGCTGTGGTTTTCATTTAGTCCCTGCTGTGAGACTTCTCTTATACAGCTCTGTAGGAGAGAGATAGTTTGTTTGTTTGGCAATAGACCGGGCTTCCTCTGCCCTCTTTACCCTCTGTGTATGTATGTGTGTGTACAATGAGGTAGCTGGAAGTGGCAGACAGGTCAAACGCTGCACCAGGGTGAGAAATGAAGTGTTTAGTTTGTATGGTAATGGTGTGAGGGGTTTCATCTGCATTGCACTTGCTGTTTGTGTGCTTGAGAACATCAGAGAGGACAACGTGGGTTGATTCACACGGAGCTTTGGAAGTGGATGTTGAGAAACTTGTCCCAGTGCCAGATTAATGTCAGCATGTGTAGGTGTGTGGGTGGGTGATTTTACCAATGGATGACAAAAGGAATTTTCTATTTCAAACATTTACACAAAGTCAGAAATTATCAGTACTTCTGCAGGATTTAGAAAAGTTAATTATTATTCACACTTGGATAATTATGCCCTATATTGGTAACTTTACCGTTCGTGCATCAGTGATATGTGTGATTTCCCCGAGTAATGGAGCCTGGCTTTGCTTATCTCCATCCTGTTCCTCCTGCAGCAAAGTCTCCCATCTTTTTGCATGTGTGTCATTCAGCATTCCTTGCTGGACATTGGTCATCTTTTGCATGAGTTTTTACACACCTGTATCTTGATTTAATACTGTATGTGGTGTTGTCTTTTTCAGGGTGCAAATGTTCCACCAAAATAAATTTCTTACAGAGACTACTTTGCAGAGCCAAACCTTACTCCACAACGCTATAGAGATAGGTCTGGCAATGCCAGACTAAGTTCAGGGTAAAAAAGCAAAACTAATGTTATGGTGGATCTTCTTTAGGGCAGTACTGAGTAATCTCTGGGTAAAAGGGGCTACTCACAGGTGGGGTTTAAAGCCTGATGTCATAGAGAGGGGCAAGATGTGATAATCGTTCAAAGTGTCACAGATCTACAATTTATGTTTGCCCTTGTAATAAGTGAATTACAATCTTTACCTACTGTACACCTGACCATGTGTTTTAGCCAACCATACCAACCACACCTTGCCCATAGTTTCTTTCTCATTTTTACAATCTTTCCCTAAGGTGAACCATACTGTGCTACAACGTTGGACGTAAAACAACCAGTCTGGAGTTTAGTTATCCAATATCAAAATTCTTATGTAGATTTGATTTTAGAAGATTACAGAAATCCTGTTTCTTATTGTTTAACACCTTTCGGAAATAGATCTGCAATCCCTGGCCTTGCATTCAGCCATTTTCTCCTGTCTAGTCGTTTCTCTGTGAACCCCGAGCTTCACAAAAAAACATCTGTAACACCTGAACTCTGTGTTCAGGTTTTTGAGAGCATCATTTTAGCATCTACATTTCCAGAAACAAAACTTTAGCTGAAAAAAAGCAAACGTAGTTATTGTACTGTTTTCCACACTCCAAACTCCCCCCCCCCTAAAAAACCTTATTCGAGCTTCCAGAAACCTTCACTTTCCATTTACCGTTGGTTGAGTTGCTCTGAAAGGAATTCCATGTTTAGCCAATATAAATGATGGTGAGGTGAGCCCAGTAGGAGTCTGCTTTGGACGAGGTGCTCTTCTGTACTGTAAAACTTAGTCACATTTTATTACTGTTGAGATCCACAATATCGGCCATATTTTGATTCTATCAGTTATTGAATGTGTTCTTAATTAACCATATTCATCTCTAGAAAACAGCATTTCTGCTATGGAAAACAGTTTTGAATATTTTAATCATATTCAGTTTGCCACCTCCACTCTTGACCTTATTTGGTCTCTGATGTTTCTGGAATAAAACTCCCACCAAGCTCCATTTGGTGTTTTATGAGTCTAAAACCTGGCAAGCATGAATGTCGTTGAGCTGTATGAAAGAGCCTCTACCTAAATGTCAGTATATTAGAGAACTGAACGCCCTCACTGCAGCGGTGTCCTGTCTGGAATGTGCTCATTCAGCTACAGTAACTTTGATTTGAACACAGTTGGGCACAATGGGCCAACTGTAAAAGGTGTCATTGCTGCATGTGTGTAACGGTCAGCTCCATAGGATTTTAATGGGAAAAAATCAGTCACTGGAAACTAAAAAATAAGAATGGGTGTTTCTTTGAGGGTCTCATGACTTTCAGTTGAATACAGTCTTGTGTTTTCCATGATGCCATTCTCACTGAGATGATGTACTTCTTTAACCTTGGTTCCCATTACACATACAGGAAAAGAGACGTGTAATCATAATGAGGAGAGAAAAGCCTATTGTTTGATGAAGTTCAACTCATACCAGAAGTATGTTTAAGTTCGACTTGATCATTTTTTAAATGGTTTTTGGAAAGGGACTGTTGTTGTAGTTGTTGTTGTTTGGGTACATCATCTCCATAGTTACAGTTTAAAAAGAGTACCATGACTCATTATCATTGTGTGTCTATTCCACTCTATGCTTTGGGGCCAGAAACATACAAAGAAAGGCTTTTTAATATGGAAGAGGATCTAAAACTTCATTTACTTGAGGAGAGTATTAATATTCTGTTCATGCTGTTATTTGAGACATGTACATGCATTGGTGTGGCCTGCTCTACATGTGAATACACAAACCATTGCTCTTTAGTAAAACTTGGTAATGGACTGTCAAATCAAATTAAACATTTGGGTGTTCAACTACTTATTATTACAAATGATTGGTTCATCTGTATTTTGATTCATCAATTTATCATTTTCTCTTTCAATAGTAATAAATGAAGATCCCAGAACCTAATGTAATGTCATTAATGTGCTTGTGATGTCCCTAAAGCAAAATTATTTAGGATAATTTTAAATAAGACAATGAATGGCAGTATATTCAAATTTGCAAAATCCTGCAAATATTTGCTTGTTTTGCTCAAAAAGTGACGTTTTCAATAATTGAAATTGTTGTCAATTAATTTTCAGCTCAGCATACTGTATCTAGTTCACTGTAGTTGTGTTATTGGAGGAAAGTCAAGCATTACTCATGTTGATACCACTCATGATAATTCTTCATGGTTTTTCAAGATTTTAAAGCAACACTAAACAAGAGGATTTATAAAGTCTATATGTTTGATTAAGTCTGAAGCTACTAAAGTAATTGTCTGCTACAAAGTAATATTTTTACAACTTGTCTTTACTGCAAAGTAAATGACGTTAGTGTACATGTCAACTCACACACACACTCATGTTACATCGGTCAGAGTCTTTCTCCTCATGCACACTTACACATCTATACACATCATCAGTGGCAACCTGCTGCATCTGCTCTCTCATGTTGGACTTGTAGATCCCACAATCCATCACACCATCTGTCATAGACGGATCATTGTAGTAAAAGTGAGTGAGATTAAAGTGAGTTTACAGTAAAGAGTTAATGAGATGTGTTCAGCCAGCATTTAGTTGGTGGACTGACAAAGATAACCTGACCTGCAAATGTTTTCATATTATAAAAGGCAGTTACATTACCTTTCTTGTTATGTTCACTGAGTATTTTTCCTCCCTCTGTTACTTACAGTGAACATAGTCACAGACAGAGCCAGCCAGGTCCTGAACTAAACTGCATTTTGAACAGAGACCTTGATCTATGAGTGGGAAAGATAAAGTCACAATCACAACACAATCTTTTATGCTGATTATTTTACTCACAATGTGACAACATTGTACAACTTCATGTTCATTTTCTGATTTATTATAACACTAAATTACTAACATCTTTATATTTATATGTGTTGTGGCCATTGCTCTGTTCTCTATGGGGAGTATAATGGAATTTTACACCTACATTCCCTACATATTCTCAATTTCTGTGTAATCTAATTGTAGAATAAATTGGAAAACTAAATTTGGCTGTCTTTGACACTTGCACTACTGTCTTTTCAAACAGACGGTAAACTGTCTGCATTTGGGTTTTTTTCCTCTGTATCAAACTGTGAATCCTAAACCCAGGTATAAACCAAACCGTCTGTACCCCAATCATGTCACCTGCACACGAGTCATTGGGATTGTATATAACATATTAAGAAAAATTATATAGTTTGATAGAAGCCTTTCACACGTTCTGTGTTTTTTTTGCCATTCTATGCCACAGCTGTCCTTTAAATTGTTTAACCTCATGAATAAAACGTAGAAGCTCAAATCCTTAACTCCTTAACTTCCTTCCTTTAGGCTGTGTGGATGTTCAAGCTCTTTAGTCACTGTTTTGGTTGTCGGTGCTCCTGACAGTACAGCTCAACTGAGTTGACCATTTCTCACTGAAAAAAAGATGCAGGGAGAAAGATGTTGGTCAAACATTATAGTCAAAACTTAAAAAATACATTCATGAGAAATCCCAAAGACCTCTCAGCCTATTGCATTGAAAGTTTGGATGGGGCTAAATCTTTTTGCATTTGAATTGGATGACCGTTTATAACAATCCAAAAACTAATCCGATTGTTGATTGCAATGACTTGATTTCTGTAGAGATGACAGAACGTATCTAGGACATAATCACTCTCCTCTAACCACTGTATCTTTGAACATATGGGTTCTTTTATATAAATACTATTCCTATTTGTGCATTTTGTATCATCTACCATTCCTTAGGAACTTCTCGCAGGATAGGAAAGTTCTGCAGCTTAAGATAGTCACTGAAATGTTTTTACTCCTTTGACTAAAAGAGGACAGAATGTGCTCAGGACACTTAGGACTAGTTCATCAGTATAAGAACAAATGTCCCAGATCGTTTTATTGGTTAGATGGAAACTCCAAAATCAGACCAGGTATGTCAGCCTGCAACACATGTAAACAAATGACATGACAGCATACCATAACAGCAATACTCACATTTATTTCAGTTTGTCAACATGTGTCATGAGTTGAAAAGGAAAATAATCTGAGCTTCTGTGCTCACAAAGAGTATTGTACCTCAGTCAGCATAGTGTTGACTGCACTTGTACATATCTCCACCTGCACTGCCCTAAAATAAAGTCTCAACAGATACACAAACAAAGACACAAATGGAAAAATACCACACTGTACAGCATTTAACTTCTCCATTACTGAACAATAGTGAATATTGTGGTGCGATTTTGGTGGGTGGAAGTCAATAGATGGCACTCTGTCAGGGACAGTGGAGTGAACATGAGATAATATTTTCCTGTCAGATTTCTCTGAAGGTTGTCTTTCATTACAGGCAGTTCACATCAGATGTGTGAAAGAGTTCCCCATTACAGTGCCTCCCATGTGTTTCATTAACATTCAAATTGGAGGAGATGAGTCTATGCGAGAAACTCTGAGAGGTTGTTTGCTCTGAGAACAAGACATGCAGCTGAGCAAACACCCGAACACCCCCTGTGTGCAAGCACACACACACACCCACACACACACACACAGACACACACACACACACACACACACACACACACAAACACACAAACACACAAACATTCATTGCCATGTGTAAACAGGTTAAAGGCAGATGTAAGTAGTGCAACTTGTAACTGTTACAGTGATACCACATATTTGAAACAATTGATTGACAGGCTTGGTTCGTTGGATAGATTTCAGTTCATCTCAAATGATTTCTGTCTGCACACATTGTAACATGGCATAAATAGAAATTACTCTCATCAGATTGTTTTATAATACATGTAACACTAATTGAAGTAAGTTAAGAAATTGTATGTAATGAAATATTTACAAATTTTCTGCCAGTAATAGAGCTGGGAAAACCTGTCAGTATCCAGTTTATTTATGGTAACTAGATACATTCTCAAATTGAATGTGGTACCAGTCTGTTACATAAAAGTTTAACAAAAGCAAATATTTAGATATGTTTAGAGGTTTGATGCAAAAAAAGATGCTGACAACAGAGGACTGAACGATAAAAAAAAAAATGAAATGACTGAATACATACAAATGCTCTGGTTGCAAAACACCTCACCAAAGAACTACAGTTGAAAATTAGCCGGCTGGCTTATTGCATTGTCCCTCCAGCTGCATCTTAGTGGGAGGATGGCGGGGGGAGGGATGGGGGGGGTGAAAGCCAGGACACTTGATGTAATGGAAACTGTCCCTCTGCAGATGTCCACCACTGATCTCCTAACAACTCCAAACAATGCATTCATTTATATGAAATATGTTATAGGCCATACAGTGTGGCAATGAGCGATCTTGTGTGTTTGCATGTGTTTTCTATGTGTGTGTTAGTCAGTGGTCATCTATAGCGCCAGCTGAGTCATAAGGTTATTGTCTAACCTGTGGCTCAGCAGGCAGTCTGTAAGTCATTTACCCAATCATTCTCCTGTTGCAGAGCCCATGCTGCAATCACATGCCACTTACCGTAAGACTAATGTATCTTTGTTTTAGGACTAAACTTAAAAATGTGTCTTTCACATGGCCTTTCAAACTGGCTTGGCTGCTATTTTGGGTTGGCCAGTACAAAAGTGAGTGGGCCATCCTTTCCGAGAAAAAAAGGAATCATAAAAAAGGACAAACTGAAAAAAAGTGACAATTTCAATTTGCAACTTTCTGCATTACAAAGGGAATAACAGCCCCAAAAAACTGTCTAAACAACATGCTCAACACAAAGCTCCGTCTATAAAGACTGCACACAACAGTATAGACAAAAAACTGTTAGTGATTTATTTTGCAGAGTTGGGTAATAATTGTCATTTGGTATGTTACGAGGAGCAACTACTAGCTTTAAAGCCTATTTATGAATTTGATTTAATATTGTGGCAATGCATAGAAGCCTATCATGGCACTGTGCATGATGCCTGTGAAGAGGCTCTTTCCAGAGGGAGGTCAGAGGTCACAAGATGGACAACACAGGGCAGGTTGGATACTCGACAAGATCTTTTAAGGTTCAAGTCATCTAGTTAAAGCACATTAGATAATCTTTTAACATCTGCTCATGTTATGAAGTCACATTCTTGACTTGTCTTGTCAGGTGTGTTTCTATCTAAGGCTCTGGTGGCCCCATAACTTCTCCAATGTAATTAGGTGGATGTCTGCCCTAATGTTAGCGATGCAGGTTTTTTTGTTGCTACTTTTCTCTCAGATAGCTTCCTAATATGTTTTTGAAAGACAGTTCAAACTGTTGCTGCACTGCCAACATAAAATGTACAACAAGAAGATAAAATATGTGTTTACTAGTTGTGTGTGTGTCAGTCAGCCAAGGGCTGTTTTTTTTATTTATTCATTTGATAGGATCAAGCCAGCACACAGTGCAACATGATTTGTCACTCAGCACGATGCAATCTAAATTTTAATGCCCTATTGACTTTAATTGGGATCTGTGTGTGTGTGTGTGTGTGTGTGTGTGTGTGTGGGCAGGTCAGTTGTTTGAGTTAATCCTACCCTAGGGTCAATCTCTCCTCCCGATAACCTCTCTGACTCCCAATTTTCTCTTGTTTTCTTTGCTCTTCCTCTTATCTTTCCTCTTTTCTTTTCTTATCCTAAAGAAGCCCCCCCTTCTTCTTTTCTCTTCTTCTGTCCCTACATTCCTCTGTCGATCCTCCCCCTCTTTACCCATGCCTTAGATTAATTTGTTGCAAAAGATTTTAATAGGCATACTTAAAAACAGCCCTGTCTCTTAAGCAGGTAGCTGTTAAAACTACTACCAATAGTACTATTATTGTAATAATAACCCCAAAAGTAAGAGGGATGATAACGATTCTTATTAATGATATTTCCCCTACCATTACCACCACTCATTTGACCATGACAACAACAAGTGTGTATGGAGATATTCTTATGGTCAGATAGTTGTACAGTCTTGGCTTAGCGGTTCCATTCATTGTATTCACACAAAGTGTTGTTCATACTCACCCAGAAGATACACTGATGGAGTCTGACAGATTGTAACTCACTCCCAGGCTGCACCGCCCCCACGCCTGCAGGTAGTCCCTTTGTCTTCTGAGGTTTCGAGGTTGAGCTGTTCAAAGAGTGTAGTGTAGTGTATTGTGTCTGTGTGTGAGTGTGGGTGTTTGTCCGTCCTGGAAACAAAGGGGATTCAATTAGACAGACGGGTCCTGTCCCACTTGTGCAATCCCCACTGAACCTTAACAGTATGCAGAGCCACAGCGTAAAAGTCTGCTGCCCCTCTGTGATGTAGCTGTAAATTACTAGTTGGTGAATCTAAGATCTCCATTCAGTTGGCTTTTTCTGTAATTTATGAATTTATTTTACATGATTTTGTCAGTGGAAAAGGGTGGAGTGAAGTTTGGGATGATGCACTGTCCACTACGTCCATGCTCACGTCTGATTTTGGTTGCTGATATCTTCTTTGTTCTTTGTTCTTCCACTGGACAGATTTTGTGTTATTTTTTTTCTTTCTTCACTCAATCATTTATATTTCATGTAGCTTCGATCACAGACCATTTCCAGGAATTTGCAATAGTTTCCTGAAGCAGTTTGGTTAAAAAAGTCCCCTCCTCTAAAATGACTTAATTACTTTGTTTTAGGTGTTGCCTGATGTACTGGCATGTCAGGCATATATCTGCCTGTATTGAATTAGAATAAATGTGGATAATGACTCACCACTCCATATTATGACAGAGTTAGTTTTTTGGCTGGTCTTTCCAATGTAAGCTTATAAAACCTACTCCAACATTTCCTGACTGAACATGGCCTAGAAATATAAAATGAAAACACATCGTAGGGGAAGCGGAAGAGAGTGGGGGGGCAGGGAAGACTGGGTGCATGAGAAAAACAGCTTTGCAACACAGGCTTCATTGACTACTTGCCTAGTGGCCGCAGTGTGAATGTGTGTAAATGTAGGAAAATGTGCATATGTGGTATTCCATTACCTGAGAACAGGTCCTCTCTGTTGCCCTTCGCAGCCCGCCCACCCACGTGTCTGCTTTAGGGTTGGTTAATAGGATGTGTCAATCAAACCTGCTGGGGAAAAGTCAAATATATTACACAATCACACCCATGCACAAAGGATAAACCGCCAGAAAAGCCCCTTTGTGCGGCATAGATGATCCTTTGCTTGTTTGACAGAACCAGTAAAAGATGTAGTCATGCTTAAAGGTTTAGCTCAATGTATTAGTCATTTCAGAGTTACAACTTAAACAAAACATTGCTAGCATCTGTAGTGCCCAGTAAATGAGCTCTTGTGTTGTTCTGGCACAAAAACACTGGCAAGTGAGCCAAAAGCTCTTTCGCTCTAATTGGCAGAGCGGACCAACTTGTACACTCCAACACACACGTAGGACATGTAAACACCCCCAAAGAAGGAATGAACTCGTTCTTATGTTACAGCTTTGACCAACATACTCACCTTTAAATTGGACAATCAGTCATATAGTTACAGAAATACTATCAGTAGGTAGAGTTACCCATTGTTTTATCACCCACAATTTGTTTGTCTTTCCTGCAATTATACCCTTTAATTTGGCAAAGATGCCTTGTATGGGTAAATTATTAGAACTATGGCAAACTGTTTTAAACATGAGAAATATTTCCAGGCACTGATTCCCAACTTTTTCTTTCTCTGAAGCACCACCGCAGCCCAAGTATGAACATCACCCATCATGTAATGTAATGTGTGTGTGTGTGTGTGTGTGTGTGTGTGTGTTTGTGTGCGGGTGCAGGTGTGTATAGCTGGAACAACCAAGGTTGTGTGACCATGGTAGCACCACAACAGTGGAAGATGTTGTCTAGAAACACACAGGTGTGTAGTTCAGATCAAAATGAAGGTCAAGTTCAAAAACGGGTGGTCTGATCAAAGGCGCTGGAGGTAGGGGGGTAGGGAAGTAGGGAAGGGGTCCCCACTGAACTCCCCAGTCCAGATTTTGGCGGTGCAGCCAGTGCGATCCCATCACGAGATGGTCTCTAGTTTTAATTGATTTCAAAGTGGATATTATGTAATACTATTACTTCATTAATGTAATTAGATTTTGTTGCAACTAATACATGCATTTTCATACAACAAAACCCTGATCCTGAATATGTCTATTTTGTTCTCTCCTATTTTCATTTTCAGTAAGTTTGGTCAAGTTTGCATACAACTATCACCATCCATCACTTCTATCTAGACATTTGACTTCTCTGCTCTCTTAAAAACGTGTCAGGCACTCCCAGTCCCGGCATGTAGTTTATTGATTAATGTGACTACAGACATACTAGGAAGAATAATGGCATCACACCCATTTGTAATTCTATTCAGTTTCCTACTAAACACAAATATGTGTTTGTACCAAATCGTAATAACTGTTTTTAATTAGTTGAGCTTCTACTTTTTAAGTAGGCTACACCCTTGTGGACTTCCATTAAAGTTAATTAAATGTTCTACCATTTCAACCATTTGTATTAAACATACATTTCTGGAACATGCATGTTTTCACTACATGGTCCATAGAAACAGATGTGATTTGCAAATCCTGTTCTGTAACTTACTTTAATTTGATAGTTTCTACTAAGCCAAGTTTAAGCCATAGGCCATTTGGTGTGAGCTATTCTTCATTCAAGTCTGCAGTATTGTTTTTGACCACTAGATGTTGCCAGAGGGCTAGCCTGTGTGTACTGTGTTACAGGTTGTCATTGCCCTGTGGTACGTAATTGTGCAAAAGTCTGACTATAGGAAATGCTTCAGATAAGAACGTGACAAATATAACAGTTTCCCAAAGCATCAAGTCACTGATCAAATATGATTAGGAAATTAGGGTCTATTGGTCATGTGGGTTCCCTTTTGTCCTTGGAAGACACTTAAATGGATATTTTATGAATAACTTCATAGGATCTCCATGCGATTGGCTGTGACAGATAACCTATTGTAGTTGATTGTTGGAGCAGTTACTAGGTGAAGCGAGATGTTAGAGAGAGGTGAAGGGTGAAGGGGTTGCCTTTCCTGGAATTCAGAGGCCCCAAATGGGGTAACCATGTATGGACAATTCTCACAACCTTTTCCACTAAATTTTCCACACAAAAGTAACACTTTATTTTTGTTTCTTTGTTGATAACACCATAATGCCTAATCAAGGCCATGTTAGCGACCTCTCATCCTTTTAATTTATTCACACCCTCAAATACAAAAAAATGGTCCAGGTTTATTGGGCAACAGCTTAGTAACATCTGTCCATGCATTCTGGCATTGCCACCACTGCTTAGAGACAACAGCCTCATATCCAAAACACGATAGTACACAAGGTAGTTACAAAGGATTGGTGGTCATTTTTTATACATGTTTTAACAATGGATCAAATTTGAAAGGGGTTACTTGTAGGGAATAAACCTATATTTCACCACCTGACTCTTCAGTTCTTTTCAGGGTGTTTTTAATCTTCATAAAAAATATCTGGATCTGTAGGAAATGGGTCAAGATGTTGGTATGTTCTGGTTTTTTGTTTGCATTTTCTTTGTAGTCACGGTGGGATTGGCCAATCGTGTTTGAGCTGCCTTTGGTTGTGTGCAGGTAAACAATCTGTATTGTAAGCAATTGGCAGAAATGCAATCACTGAACCCATCTGCTAAGTCTGACGATGATTTAGCTTTATATTAGCTTTCTTTATTTACCTGCATTCACATGCAGATATCTATTTAGCTGGATCTAGTTTCTAACTTAACAATAAACTAAGAACAAGAAAGTCTTCTCTCTCATCACTCTCACAAACCCTGTGTCCAACTGCAGCAGGAACTGTTTCCAGCAAAATCAACAGTATACTTCCTGTCCCACCAACAGACAAAGTTAGCAACTAGCTGGTGAACGTAGGGGAACATTGAGCTGTTAGAGTCAGATATTGCTTCTCAGAATTGGTGGGGGCCAAAACAGATCTAAAAGTAGGATGCGTTTTGGACTTACATTTGTTGGGTGGCCAAAAGACATGACTCCAAATGAACGCTAATGCTGCTCAACTTCTACAGGCAACCGTTGGCTAACAAGCTTGCCATTGCAACTTCATGAGGTTTAATGAATACTGCTTTGAAGACATTTTTCATGCTTGAATGTAACCCATTTAATTGCTAATCATTATAGTTAGCAAAGATCCCCTCAGATCACCTCAGCTTAATAGAGCCCAGAGCAGGGTCACTGGTTGTACGTGGGATGACTTCCAAAGTGTCACTGTGATGGAGCGTCACAGTTGATCCGTGTCTCTCTTCCTGACCCCCTCCAACCTATCCTCAGCCCAACCCATTCCACACCCCCTTATCCCTTGTTAATCCATGACTAATCATGCTTCCCCCCCTGGGGGGTTCCTTGCCATTACCCTTTCTTTAAATCTTAAACCAATCATCCGCTCCATTTGAGACCACATTTCCTCCCACAACTGTTTATGTGTGATGGTGTGCTCTGACCAGCATGGCTCCCAGGGTCTGATCAAATTTCAAGATAGCATTTACAACCAACAACCCCCAGGCAAGGCAGTTACTGTTCAGTAAGAGAGAGAACAACCGAGTGGAGGGTGATATCACAGGACAAACTTAGTTGAGATATTTTGCTTTTTGGTGTGCATGAAACATGCATAGACACATGTGGATCAAGTTTAAATCCAAATGCTAAAAAACACAAAGAGAGATGATCGGGCTACCCTTCTTAGCTCTCAAAGCAGATGGTGCTGATGTCCAGAGCTGTTTCTTCCTAAAGGCGGACTATGCAGATGTACAGCAACTAGGGGACCCCCAAGTTGCAAGTTCAGCCTCAATATATTACGGGAGAAATAAAATAACATGTCTTTATTTGTAGCCACTAGCATGTAGACTTCTTTGTTCAAAACACTTTAAAATGAACCTTTGAGGTAGAGGAGCCTCATTGCTAACTTTTTTATTTTCATTTTTTGTAGGTTTAAATTGCTTGTGTCAACCTGAGTTGTTTAATTCAATCTAAGAGAGGTTTTTACGAATAGCCTGTTTTCCTCCTAAAGTGTAACAGATTGATGCATTTCCACCGATCATCTTGAAGGTTTGAACCTCACCTCCTTCATAGTTTGACAAAATAGGGCTCCCCAAACCGCATCTTGCAGAGGGCCCGCCAAAAGCTAGAAAATGCCCTGCTGGTGTCACCGTCACCATCGGGCTCCTTGCACCCATAAACCCTTGTTGCGTTCTGTGTTTGTTTCCAATATTTGGTTCAGGTTGCATTTTAACCCCAAAAAAACACCAAGTGGAAGAGGATGGAGACTCATGTTCCCAGGCGCCTTGCCACCGGAGTTTCCCTTAACATGCAGAAACAGGTAGGTAGTGTTATAATAAAGAGCCTGAACAAACACCTCCACCAAATGATCCTCAGCAGCACTCCGTCCCTCATGACGGACCTCACCAAACATTTAGAGAAGAACAATATGACTGAACAGGCGTCCCTTTGTCATCACCAACATGGGGCCTCTCACCCTCTCTCCCGGACCACTGAGCTGCAGCAGAAAGAAAATCTGACACTTTATAAATGCTTCCATTCAAACTTCTGAATGTATTTTTCATTTGTCTTCTAGTTTTAATGGATCTGCCTTTAATAGTAGAATTTAAACCAATCTGAGCCTAAGAATGAAGTCACTTTAGTCTCGTTCTGTAGCCTATTGGTGCAGGAGTAGATTGTTTTTCTTTTTTAAGCGGTAGTTAGAGTGGCTGTCATTTGTTGATTAGTGTTTGGCTTCTGTGTGAGTTGGTGAACTGGAGGGTTGTCTTGACGTTCGTCTTGTGTGGTTTATCTTGACTTAATATGAGCCAGACAGAAGTTGCCTTTTCAATTTTGGACAGAGGAAGCTAAATCATATAAATATGATAAAACATAAAAAATGGACAGAGGCTTAAAAACAGCAGCAAATGAAGGAGAAAGAGTATTATCGCCATACTGGTTGAAATCTCACTAAGATTTGTTTAAAAATGATTGCACATGCATGATACATTTTTTTTACTTTTTTATTTAACCTTTATTTAACCAGGAAGTCCCTTGAGATTGAAACCCCTTTTTCGAGGGAAACCTGGCCAAGACGGCACACCAGTTACAATATGAACAGAAATACAGCATAGACAAAATCACACCTAGAGAAAAGGAACAGGTCAAATGTGGCAGTTTAATTACATGGCATTTTGACACAGCCTTAAATTAATTTAATGGGACTAGATCATTTAGATGGAGTAAGTTTTGCAAGTTATTCCAAGACCATGGAGCAAAGATACATATGCATGGAAACTCAGAAAGTAAAAATGTATGATATTCCTATCTCGCTGTAAACATGTAAAAAAGATATTAGGATGAAAGGGCTGCACGTGTATATGAATAGACTTCAGTCCAGTTTATTTTCTCCCTTCCCTGCGATTAGACCTACCACCGGTCAATGTATCCTTTATTAGTCCCACTAGGGGACATACGCATTACTGTAAAATCAACTAGCAATAAATCCATTTTTCATAGGACTGGGTCAATTTAATTGCACTTCCAATCTCCAAACTCCAGTCTCCTCTTGTGCACAGTACAGCCTTTCTGTTTAACAAATTACAAACTTTCAACTTTTTGTCAAGTTATTTCTTTCCCACACTATTCTGAATTTGACATGTACCTGTAAAGGGTGTTTTATGTCCCATTAGCCATGAGAAGGAATGTTTTGCCCCTATGTCCTGATAAAGAATTCTCCCTGCTAATGTCTGTACAATGTTTTCTGAACTCATTTATTGTGGTTTTATATGATATTAAGTAATCTGACCACAAGCTTTATCATTAGTATGAGGCTAATTCACAAGTTCTATTACGCTACGATATTATATTGATTATTTGGACAATGATAGGATATTTGCTAATATTACAGTCTGTCATGACATGATTCCCATTTGATTCCATTCAGGGGTCTGTGATCAATATGAGATATCACGTGTCCATTTAACACAATCCTTTACATTTCTATCCACTCATAAAAATCAACAAAAACATGATTTAACAATTTTATTTTTGAGCTCTTCCAGACATTTGAATAATAAAATGAACAAATATAAAAAAAATGGTAATTTCAAAATAAAGGCTCATCTCAATATGTTCCATGTTTCAAAGCATTTTCAAAAATGCACCTTGTCCCAAATCTGTGTGTCTATGTTTAGACACACAGATTAGACTAGACAAGCGTACATGTGCCATGAGAGGTAGACCAAGAGACTACAAGTATGACCCGGTGAACACACACACACACACAGATGGGAGAGGAAGAAGAGGAAGAGGAGGATGAGGAGGAGGAGGAGTAAACTAACTAACTCTCTAATCTGCATCTGAGAAAAAGGGAGAGAAAATCTAGTCTGCTGTGTTGTACATTGCCAGAGGAGGGGGAGTTGGTAATTACACAGTGAGAGAGAAGGGGAGGGAGAGGAAAAAAAAGAGAGATGTCAGGGAGTTACAAACAGAGCAAGAGACATACACGAACGGAGAAAGGGAGAAGAGCAGAGCAAGAGGGCATAAGAAAAGATAGAAGAAGGAACAGAGAGGACAACAAGAAGCTTCAAGGCCGCCCATTGAATAATTTTCACACCACTGGACCTCCTGTTTGCACGTGTGCAGTTTTATGTAGCTGCAGTTATCAGGATCAGCTTTTTTGTACATTCGTGCAATACACAGTCAGAGGATGGGAGACTTTTGCCACACTCTGGCTCTCTTCTTCCTCTTCTCATCTACCTCACAAGCCCAGTGGTGGAGTCTCCTCTGGGCAAACCCCCAAACTAGCACCAGCACGACTCCTACTTCCATTCCTCCCATCATCACTTCTCCATCCAGCATGTCCCTAGGCCCTTCAGACACCCCAGGGACAACAAAGTGGGTAGCAACGGAGGACAGGGTGACAGAGAAAGCTCCGGAGGGTAGCACTCAGACAGAGGTGTCTGTGCTGTCCCCTTCACCAAGCCGAGGAGTATCGAGCTTTGGCAACAGCACTGCAGAACCTGGGATGTTACCTTCAGATGAGAATGCAGGAGGAGACAGCAAAGCCAGGGCACAACACAAACCACTAAAACACTGGAAGAGTGGTGAGTGTGACAGGGATGTTAAAGACTAGAGGAATTTAACAAAAATGTTATAGCATTTTTGACAAGCTCTCAGGATTGTAAATCAGAGTGGGTTGCAGTTACTACATAACCATCAATACAGATTAGATAGGTGAGATTTCCAAAGTAATTCAACCAGGAGTTCCCAACCTTTTGGCCTTGTGACCCTTTAAAAACAAGCTATTCTACATGTCTCCCCTTGTACGGCACACAGTGCATGAGTCAAACCAAAAAGTGACGTTCGCTTATATAACCTGGATGGTCCGATACTTCACTTTCCAATACCAATTCTGATACCTAAAGTTGCATATCAGCTGATACCGAGTACTGTGCCAGGGTGTCATATATTTTATTATCTTTTTACAACCGTATACTACTATCCCTGTATGAATGTGATATGATTTCTATCTTTGTTGTCGGTCTGGCTCAGGTTAAACTCTTTCTAAAACATGACCAAACACAAACAATGAAAGCCACAGAACTTTCTTTTATTATCGAGTTTGACAGTCAGTTATAATGGAAAAAGAACATAAACAAACTACTTTAACGTAGATTTAAAGTCTAAAGGCTAAAATTCTCTGTATAGTTGAAGGGAACTGCAGAGTCAGTTGACATATCTCTGTGGGTTTTTCACTACAATGGACCCTTTTTGCAATACATATAGTGATTTAATTCATTGTTAACATGACAACTCTTTACTCACAAACTTGAAGTAACCTATCCCTGGATGGAGGCAACATGCCAAGCAATGTGTTTAAATACCCCAAACATGCAGAGCTACTGTTACTGCTGAATATCTGTAAAGAAAATTATGCTTTGAACTGCCAAGCAAGTAATACATAATCATTCTCTGCCATCCTCTTTTTCAGTGTAACTTGTCCACCATATTTACTATCTTAAGATTGTCTGTCATTGGTCGTTGGTGCAGCAGTTCATGCTGCTGGGTCAGTGGTTCAGTCCCTTATTACAGTAAATTACAGCTGATTTCTTTCACGTTATCCTATTATGCACCAATGTATATCACGAATCACAACAGAAGCCCTAGTTGTTATTTCTGTAGCGTGCTGGTATGTGACACAGTTGCACTCTGCATTAAAGCTGTTAAAGTCTAAGAAATCTGGAGAGAGTGGGTCAAGCAGCAGGAAGCCTTTGTGTCACCCAGCAGGGTCAAGGTGGGTTTAAAAGGTTATACGTGGCAATGCTAAAGGGGGTTGTTCATATTGGTTTTCTAACTCTATACAAGCTGATCAAGCATCCATGTGGCCAACACGACGAGGATTAGGTTCAGGAGGAGGGAGTTGGAGTGGAAATATGTGATGTTAAATGACTGAGAGATCAGATGACTAGCATATTTTTGGAAGCTTGATTTGGTGACTGAAGCCATGAATGCTGGGGACTTAATGACTGTCATGTTGTCTTATTGACATATGCTTAAAGAACAGGCCTAGTCAATGAATGAAGGATTTACAGACTAAGAAGATGCAACTGTAATTAATTTAGAAATTAATAAATCATAAGAAATATAAAATCAGAAATGTGTTAGTATAACGTTTGTGTACAAAATGTTTGTCATTATAATGTCAATGAGGTTTAAGTATCTACTCCTGCATCACATGAGCATGGGATTTGTCCATAGAACTTCCTGGTGTCGTGCACAAGCTCGAGCATGAATGTTTAAACGAGTGTTGAAAAGGGACTTAACTTTTACCCAAGTATTTAGAATTTTTTTGAGATATTTTAGTGAGTTTTTACATTTTAGGCCTTTATTTGTGTATGACAGCTTAGACTGGAAAAGGGAGAGAGAGGGGGAATGAAATGCAGCAAAGGGCCGCTGGTCAGAGTAGAACCTGTGGCCGCTGTGTTGAGGAGTTTGTTATTATATCATATATAGGTATTTAAAAATATTATTATAGACTCTTTGGTTTACCCATTTGACCTGAAACCCTTTAACCCTTTTCCCTACAGTTACTGCTCTCTTCCTACTAGGGCAGTGTGGCTGGAAAATGTGATGAGATCAAAGTTTGTCAAGTCAAAACAATGAGCTAAAAGAGGTTTCAAGTGTATCTTTTTAGCAAAAGCTTTGTAGATTTGTTCTTTTTTATTTTATTGTTTTCCTCACTAAATTAAGTATGTTTCATTAATTTGGTTTGATAGTGAGGTGATATTTCCCCAAAACTGTGCTTCTTTCTGCCCCTTCTCAGAAAAACATATTTGACCCATATCTTAAAAATGGCTGCCGTTCTAGTCATGACTGGTAATCACCACCAGGTTGCTCCTGCAGTGCCACACCAGATTCCAACAGTGACATTGGCCATTATTTGCAAATGTGTGTCTCACAGTGTGGAGATGAAAACTCCAACCTCTGCAGTCATTGTCCACTGAACAGCATGTTGGTGTTAGCATGCGCTCACTCAGAGCACTGTATTCCTTTCTGTCATTACAGGGCACTAATGACTTCACATCTGGACTGTAGGTGTGACAGCTTAGGCGTGTTTGTGTGTGTGTTTCAATAGTGGTTGTGTGAGTGGTCCACAGAACACACACATTCCTTAAACCCTCTAATCAGGTGGTCTTCCAGTTGGTCTGGCTGATGAATTAGAGACTCCCAAATGTTTGGGTTTGTGAGTGTTCATGTGGGTGAGATGTGGGTGAGATGTGGGTGAGATGTGTGCAATGTATGCAGATGCATTTCCATCTGTGCTTGTGTGTGTGTGTGTGTGTGTGTGTGTGTGTGTGTGTGTGTGTGTGTGTGTATGCCAGAGATATAGGTAGCAGGGGTGATCCTGGCTGGAATGCTGAGGTGAGAGTTAGTCACCACGGGAGCTGGACTCTTTAGTGGGGGGAATCAAGGGAATGTGAAGCCATCCCTTCACATTCACACTAAATACTCTAATTGCCAGCCTTAGTGTGTGCCTTTTTGTTTTGGAGGATTATGTCAATGCGAGGAAGAGCAGTGAGGCGTAGGCAGTGAGTCTGGATCAAATCGGTTCATATTAAAGCCATGTCAAGATGATTCTGGTATCTCTCCTCTTTAATCTAACTAGTGAACTACAGTGCCCATTCAAAATGTGCCTGTTTAGAACGGGCCGATTGCGTGCATTTGGTATTGCTAATTGTTGAAAAGACAGTTTTTAATATCCAATATCAACTACTGTCCAAATTAATTCTCCAAAATCCCAACCCCAAGTTCATTGGGTACCCAGGAAAGTAGATTGGATGAACGGTCAACGAGATATTTCAAGGATAGATGGACAGACACACCGGTACACACACCGCTTTATTAGAGAGATGTATTGTATGAAACAGCAACACATAGGTAACAGACAAAGGAGGTCAATTTGAACCAGGGTTCAGACATCTGCCGGAACAGCTTCTGTGCATCTCCGACATGAGCGTAATTCACGCGCGGAATGGGGGGGGTTAACCCCCCCCGTTCCGCGCCATTGGCCAGTTGTGAATAATCAAAACTGGCCAGTTTAACCCCACGTCCTCATTGTTTTTCAAGAAAGGGTGCGACTCATGGGCGTTCATGAGTGCATTTAGTATGCAGAAAAGTTGTTATGGATCCCACGTAAACTCAAGGGAAGTCCCGCCCTACGAAGCAGCCCAATTGGTTGGGGTTAAGCGTTGACCTTGAGTGGTTGAGGTTAGGGTAGCTTATTGGTCAGGGGATAGGACTTACACACATCGTGTTCCGTGACCTTGTGTAAGAATCAATGCCTGGCCAATGGTAGCGTGTGAATTGAGTGTATATTGAAGGGCCGGCCCCTCCTAGAAGTTGCGTGGGTTCCATAATAACAAAAAGTCTAAGGTCTGTGCTTCTTTTCCTGGAACTCATATTTGTTTTAGAGGACTTTTTGCAATAAATCCATACTCTTAGAGCCTATATTGACAGTCTTTTGTCAATTTTTTTATTTGTTTTCAGCCCTATTATTTGCGTTAGCTGTGATGCTGAAGCAGTTTTAGCTTTCCCATGACGCTTTTGAAAGTTTTTGACCAACCAGAAGAGTTTCTTTCAGGGACCGTGAAATGAAGTCGGAAAAGTACAACTACCGACTCACAATGCAGCAATGTTTTTTTACAGAGAACCATGGAATTAAATACAGTTAAATAATAGTGTGACTATCAAATGTCTGAAGATAAATATCAATTTTACTGATACATTAAAAATGTGGTGCAAAATGAATGACTTATGCCATTCAACTGAACTTGTTGAGATATGTAGAGCATGATGTCTTGCTATGGCTCTTAAAACTAATGTGAATCAGCCAATTTGGGCATTCATGTCCCAGGACCTCCTTGAATAGTTGGTGTCAACGTCCGTGTTTTGGTACAGTTGGGTTTTACATCTGATGCAAACTGAACAAATGAACTGTACTGACCATGTTTTCAAGTGCATTTGGGCATGGATGTGTTAACACTTAACAAACAAGCAGGACTTTGTTGGCCAACTTCAGGATCCGGTGCCAGGTCCCTGATTTAAAAGTCCCCTTACGGCCTCATATTCCATTATATTTTTATACTTTGAAGTGTCACATGTATTTCCTGCACACAAACAAAGGTATTTAAAAAAAAATCTGAATCTAGAAACTAAAGTGTTTTGAAAAGGCCCATTCTGAGCCAGGAATTTTAGTATAGTTTTAGTATATAGTAGGAAGTATAGTTGACTTACAAGTGGATGTTTCAGTCACTATAAAACATGTTACACCTGTTACTTTTTTTGTTTCTATGTACACACATTTCCATTGTGTCTGTTTCTGTCAGAGCGAGGCTCAGGAGGTCTTCTGGACTTGACGGAGTTAATTGGCGTTCCACTCCCTCCCTCCGTCTCCTTCACTCCTGGCTATCAGGGCTTCCCAGCGTATAAATTTGATCCTGAAGCCAACATCGGCCGGCACACCAAGACCTTTGTGCCAGGGTCCTTCTACAGGGACTTTGCCATCATTGTCACGGTAATGCCAGATGATTTAGCACTTTGTCCTTTTAAACACCATTCATACTGTAAAGGGGTCAATACAGGGGTTGAGATACACTATCAGATTTCATCTTAGTTACTATAGAGTACACCATAATAAAATATGCGATTTACATGGCTTTCATTCTATGCTAGAGAACAATCTTTATGGTCAGCTTAAAGCCATGTTGCCACCTTGTGGAATATTTAAGATAAAGCAATCCTTCATGTCCAGATGCAAAATTAAAAAAACAAATGTTAATGCTTTAGATCTGTAAATGTATTCTATGATACCCATTTTTTTGTAGTGGAACTTTTGTGGCTCTTAGTATTGCACATTACTGTATGTATATGCTTATAGTATGACTGTAATATTCACAAAATCAAAGCAGGATTCCAAAGCCCTAATCTTTAGTAACGCTATGTCTTTTGCCCTGAGTCAAGGTGCGTCCAGCCACTCAGAGAGGAGGCGTGCTCTTTGCCATCACAGACACCCATCAGAAGGTGGTGGAGCTGGGTTTGGCCCTTACTCCAGTGCGTGGGGGCCTCCAAAGCATCTTACTATACTACACTGACAGAGAGCAAGCTTCCCACAGCCACAAGGCTGCTTCTTTTAGTGTCCCAGACATGACCGACCAGTGGACACGATTCACGGTGAGCATTGTGTTCTGTATATGTTACATGACAAATTATAAAATTAGAGAGATGTATTCAGCTGATGCAGACCTTTTATTAAAGACACAATTGCTCCAACTCAGCTGCAAATCAGTAAAATGTGCATTGAACTTATTCTTAGCATTTTTATTATTTTTGATAGCGATTGGGTTTGAACCTATGAGGGTCTGTGGAAATATATCTGTTGCATAGACTGACATTAGGAAAGAGAGAAGTGAAAGGAAAATGTATCTCAAAGAAGGAACACAAATAAGGACATTAAATCTTTTTAAATTCTTGAATCTTCACCAATCGGTTAAAAAAAATTTAATTTGAACTTTAGTAAAAACAATGGAATGTCATCATGACAAAACCTTCCAATAATAGTCTCTTTGATCGGTCTATCAGGTGGTGGTTGAGCATGACGAGGTGCGTCTCTTCATGGACTGTGGCAATGGTGAGAGGACAACTTTCAATCGGAGACCAGAAAGACTCAACTTCACGCAGAATTCAGGCATTTTTGTAGCTAATGCAGGAAACACCGGACTTGACAAGTTTGTGGTAAGTGAAGAAATCCTCTAAATGTAACTGTCTCTGTGGATGTGTTTTGAAGGACAAGTAGGGTTCCTCTGCAAAAAAAGGCAAAAAGAAGGAGAAAGATTGAGACTGACTGCCTGCGTCAAAGTCAGTGTACTGTTTGTCTGGGCAGTCGGCCTTAGGAGTACATTTGTATTGTGCGGATGTGTGTGCTTGTGTGTTCTGGTCTCTCATTACCATGTAAAAAAGCTGAAATGTCATCTTCCCTCCATCCATCTCCTCTGGAAGATTCACAGCATTGAGCTTACTGAAATAATTAATGTTTGGATGTAACCAACGTTTTTCCAAAAAAAGACTATTCAGGCCTTTCAACCATTAAAATGACAAATGAAAGCTAACAAAAAGCTGCTGGTTAATGTTTTTACCATTGTAAATCAAGTGGTATTATCTCCCATCTCCCGCTCTATTGTCCCCTCACTCACAAACAAGACCCCAAGGTATTTGAACTCCTTCACTTGGAGTAAGGACTCACTCCCCATCTGGAAAAGACACTCCATCGGTTTCTTGCTGGGAACAATGTCCTCAGATTTAGAGGTGCTGATCTTCATCCCAGCCGCGTCACACTCGGCTGCGAACCGAGCCATTGAGTGCCGAAGGTCACAGGCTGATGATGCCATCAAGGCCACATCATCTGCAAAGAATAGTGATGAGATGCCCAGCCCACCAAACTGCAACCCCTCCCCACCCCAACTACGCCTTGACATCCTGTCCATGAATATTACACACAGGACTGGTGACAAAGCACAGCCCTGGTGGAGGCCAACCCTGAAACCAGTCTGACTTACTGCCGAGAACCCGGACACAGCTCTTGCGTCTTGGTATACTTTTATACCCCTTTAGTTTTGGCATACGGAGATTAAATGGTCCTGAGAAGGGACCCCCTCACCCCATACTCCTGCAGCACCTCCCACAGTATCTCCCGGGCAGTGGTGGGCTGTAAGGGCCATCAGGGCCTTCTCTCCTGGCCCTGTGAAAATCAAAAATCGATTCACAATTAAATTAATTTGTGTCCAAAAATCAATTACTTTGTCAGTACGTTACGATTATATTTCCAGAAAGAATATGGTAGCTAGATCTTCAATGTCATCTAAACGCATCACAGCTCCGTAGAACAGCACTAGTAGGATTGCTAGCCCTTCATTGAAGCTGCCATTTCCCATTTGATTATAACTTTGAGTGACGTGTGTATCAGCGAATCACATTTGTATGTGTAGTGACATAACGCCCAAGGGGATCAGCGTTGTGTCGGCACTAGCCCCCGCTGATGTCATCAAAGCTTGAACCTTTTAGCGGGTTATGAGTGAACCAGAGTGAACTAGCTATAACCGCTACCTTCACACCTCCTAACGGTCTGTTTCCGAGCTCCTTCATGTGCCTTTTTCAAGGCGCTCGTTTGGAGAGAAGAAAGAAATTATTTTTAGAGGAAGACCTACACCTGAGCTGGTTGAGCCGACCAAGGCTGGCCAAGGTTTTGTCCGGTACTTCACTGAGGGTAACTACGGCCGCTATGACTGGCTACCAGCTAGCACCATCCAGCGGAACAAGCTATTTTGCTGGCCGAGTTCACTTTTTAATACCAGTCAGGGAACATGGAACACCACGGGTTTTAACAGGCTTATTAGCTTCACCGAGGCAGCTAGCAAACATCAGGTATCCGAGCGACACTTCACGATGGTGGGACATTTGAAGACCTTTGGTGAGTCCTGGGTGGATTGTCAACTGGATGAGCAGCGGAGACGAGAGACAAGAGAGGATGAGAGAGTGAGAAAAAACGGGAACATCTGGAAGAATTCAAAATGATCTCAGAAGTGCTGTTGCTGAGGTGCCAAATGATGCCATCAAAAAAAGAGGGTTTTAATTTACAAGTAATGGGTGAGTGTTACTTCTTACAGTTAAGGAGAGATAAAGTTATTGCGGTATTTTATACATTTGTGTTGCTATGGTTTGGGTATAGATGGTGATGCTGTGTTGGTGTGCTGAAAGATGTTTAATGCGTGTGCTGTGTGGTTGTTCGATTTTTTTTGGTGTGGGGGGGGGGGGTTGGAGGTCTTTACAGAAGGCCCTGACTGAAAGCCCACGGTACGCTACTGCTCCCGGGGGACCCGGTCTTACGCCTTCTCCAGATCCACAAAACACCTCAGGGGTCGACATAAATGTCAAATGAACCATGGTTCAGCAACTAATGTACTATTTTCAGCTCAAATTTGATGAGAAACTCATTATGTCAAATCATTTAAAATTTGAAAAAAAATCTTGAAAGAACAACCACCTTCAAAGTAATTACCACTGATGATGCCTCCAACCCATGCACCTTTTCACTGAGCATCGCCAGGCCAAAGTGCTCAAAGGGAAATTGGATGCCTTTTTCAAGGCTATAATCAATATCCAACACAGTCTGCATCAGGAGGCAGAGGGGTATAAACGGGGTCAAAATGCCATGACCACCCCCAGTACTACTTCCTGCGCTGGCTGTGTTACAGATTTTACTGGATAGAACTATTAAGATCAGAGAGAGAGGGGGGAGGAAGAAGGGAGGAAAGAATAGAGAGGGTGGAGAAGGAAGGGAGAGGGGTGAGATGTGGATGGGAGGAGAGGATGCGGGAGGCAGACGAGGAAATCAGAGACATCAACAAGGCTTAGTTGTGGTCAGATCAAGGGCTTAACTCAGGCCTTTGATTCTGCTGCCATGTCAGCTATGATGGTTTTAGCTTCCCTCCCATTCAAAGGGAATGACGGCATACTGTATATTCTTCAAGACAAATCGATCTCCCAAAGCCCATGACGTCCTCAAATCTTGTCTTTTGTCCACAACTCAAAGATCGAAGTTAAAACTTACTACACCATCAGTTTACTGTCATAGTGGAGTAAAGAAATAAAGAAATAGAAGAAGAAAAAATTACATATATGAAGCTGGAATCAGAGATTTTAACTTATTTCTTAAAAGAATTACTAAGAGTGATTATCACAATAGTTGCTAATTAATTTAACAGTTGACAACGAATCTTTGCAGCGCTAACTGACAGTATCCCTGGAACCGCTGTGAGTCCATTTTCAACTCATTGACACTCACAAAAGATAAATACAAGCTGCTAGTCCCTTGTTGCCATGGTGATGGACATGGCCATTCCCACTTTATTCTGCTTTGTTCAGTGTTCCTGACTTTCTGAACGGGTTATCTGAAGCATGACGACAGAATATGTGCATGCTCACCATCAGTCATATCCAGTCGGAAATATCTGGGTCACATTGTTTGTGTGTGTGTGTGTGTGTGTTTGTGTGTGTGTCTGGTTTGTTGTCTTGTGTTTCAAAGAAGAGCAGTCATGGCATGGGGCCCTTTTTAATCAGCATGTATTTGCACGAATGTTGTGAACTGGCATCTCTCTCCATGTTCCCATCGAACTGTATAAACCTGCATGATTGCCACCATGCTGCGAGTTTGAGTGTTGTGCATGTGTCTGTGTGTGCGTGTGTGTGTGCGTCTTTCGAAATCTTGTCTCCATGGTGATATCAGCAAGTGGACGGTACATCATTGTGTGTGTAGTGCTTCTCTATTTTAGAGAGAGCGAGAAAGAGGCTGCAACACTACCAACTACTAATAAAACAAGTCGAATTTAAAGTGTCGGGTTGGCAACAAAGGCTTGGCATGGGGCACATTCCTCAGTTTGAGGACCCCTGCTTTCGATATATGTTCCTGATATATGGACTGTTTTTTTGTTTTTTTACTTTCTTAGACAATACTATTGCTTCAAAATGCACTTGTATTTACGCAGAATCTAGAGAATTTAGTTGGTTAGTCATGATGATGAGGCCTTTAAATGAAAGATCCACCTAAAATCATTTATTTTTCAAAACGTTGGCCTGTTTAAGTGTGGAACTGACCAGTGAACTACGAGAATATTTCAGAAACTCCCAAACATGAGGCTCCAGTTTGATAATAATGCAGACATATTCAGAGAAATCCATTACTAAAGATGAAATCCTACCATTGGTCTGGGAATCGGAGCAGCGGTGGCCGAATTACACTGTTGTGACGAAAAGAGAGCTGTTCCAGAAGGACAAAGATCTCGATCTACTGGTGGTGTTTGTTCCTACTCTCAACTATGGTCATGAGGGCTGGGTCATGACCGAAAGAACGAGATCCAGGGTATAAGCGGCCAAAATTCCCCAGGAGGGGGGCTGGCGTCTCCCTTAGAGATGGGGTGAGAAGCTCAGTCATCTGAGAGGAGCTCGGAGTTGAGCCGATGCTCCTTCGTGTCAAAAAGAGCCAGTTGAGGTGGTTCGGGCATCTGGTAAGGATGCCTCCTGGGAGCCTCCCTAGGGAGGTGTTCCAGGCTCGTTCAGCTGGGAGGAGGCCTCGGGGAAGACCCAGGACTAGGTGGAGAGATTACATCTCTAACCTGGCCTGGGAACGCCTTGGGATCCCCCACTCGGAGTTGATTGCGGTCCCCTGCTGGAGCTCCTGCCCCCGCAACCTGATACCAGATGAGCGGATGGAGATGGATGGATGGATGGATGGATGGATGGATGGAGAATCATACCAATTTATCCCTGACAGCAGCAATAGGATGACTCTTATTTTGACTGCAACATCTCCTTGTTTTGCATTCTGACTACCTAAGTAGATGCAGACAAGGGAGTTGTGAACATCACAGATTAAAGATTTTTTATAACAGTGTAAGAGAATTGGAGAAAACACATTTTCTTAAAGCTCTTTGTAGTTTTTTATAGTAATTTGTGATTAGTCAAGTTATATTTTATGTTAGATATTTTTGTGTCATAAGTCCTGGTTGACTCTGTTATATTGAGTGTGTTTGTATGCCCACTACTATCCCGAAAACACGATCAAAGTTTTGGAGTATCCTCCTATTTATGTATTTGGGCATGTACACTCCGTATCCGGGTTTAAGAATGCTAAATATGATGGACCAAGGTAAGATGCCAAACCTGAATGCTAATGTGCACGTTGACGTTCTCATTGTCTTGCAGCAACGATCGCTTCGATCATTGTACAAACAAAAGCTTACTCCAGTCAATTATACAGTCACTTTAAACCGGTCTTCCTCACTAGGATCGATTTTAAGATCTTCTTACTCGTCTTCAAGACTTTAAATGGTTTGGCCCTTTGTATGTGAAAGCTGAACTTTTACATTGCTATTCACCAGTCAGAATATTGAGGTCAACCAACCGCTTTCTTTTGGATGTACCAAAAGCTAGGCTTAAAAAGTGGCTTTTGTGCTGGGTGCTCCCATCCTCTGGAATAGCCTTCCAATGAACACAGTATTTGAGGTGCAGACTATATATCCTTTTAGGTCCCTGACACACACACACCTTTTTACTCTGGCCTTCGATCCTAGCTTAGTCTGGGCTTTAAATCTCTTAATGTGTTTTGTTGTTTTATGTTGTTTTTAACAATGTATTTTATGTGCTAATTTTTGTATTTGATATGTTACCTTGTTCAGCACATTTGTCAACCACAGTTGTTTTAATGTGCTATGTAAATATATTTGACAATGACATTTGACATGCATATATGCACACACATAACTCATTCACTATGAATACCAAGATTAACACTTTATTTAATCACAAGGAAACTTGCTGTAGGAAATAAGATGATAGTCACACTGAGAGATACCTGCATAACCGAGGTGTTTAGATGATTTAAAGAATGTTTCCTAATTCTCTCTCTCTCTCTCTCTCTCGCTCTCTCTCTCTCTCTCTCTCTCTCTCTCTCCAGGGATCCATTCAGCAGTTGGTGATTAAAGATGATCCCAGAGCAGCTGAGGAGCAGTGTGAAGACGATGATCCTTATGTGAGATACACATATAAACATAGTAGATGTTGAGACAAAAAAACTCACAATTTAGAACTATTTAAAACACAGGAGTTTTTATTATTATTTATTATATAATGGTTTACAATTTTGTACAAGTATCATACACATGAATCAATAATACCCCCTGGCAGTCAAAGGATTTTACTGAGTGAATTCCTAAGTAATCTTTCATTAAACGTAACACCTTGGCAAACGTTCTTGGGAAAGAAAATCCCAAACTTAAGGTTTTCAATTGAATATCCTTTCCTCCTCTCGTTTTATTTCCTCAACTACTTTCTTTTATTTGTTTTATTGTTTGTAGCGATATACAATTGGAAAAACATTATACACTACATAATCATTGGTTGACATAATCACTCTCTATAACCATGTTTTCCCAAACCAACCGGTTGTTGATAAAGGCCTCAGGCTACACCAGTGGAGATGATGCTTTGGATGACAGAGAGACAGAAGAGGAAATGATGAAGAACACACATGAGAAAAAACATGACACAGTACAGGTATGTTGGCAAGAACCCTAAAACAGCACTCCTCTGTTTGTGTGTGTGTGTGTGTGTCTCTGTGTCTGTGTGTCTGTGTGTGTGTCTGTGTGTTTATTCTCCGTTCCGGTACCAACTTTCATTCTCCCACAACCAGGAAGTCAGTCTGACCCTAAACATCCCATGTTCAACATTGACTTTGAAGCTTCAAAGGAAACTGTCCTTTAGAAGCTGAATAACTGTTAGATATTAAAGTCCTGGTTGATGCTTTCTTGTCTTCACTTTCATCAGCAATAGTGCCCACAAATAGGATACATTTTTTGCACATTGCAAGTTACTCAAGTTTTTTCATTTTGAAGGATTCTTTGACCATGTGTTCATCTCTGATTGAATCTCACTTTTAGTGAATCAATCAGCTCACTAATTGAACACAACACTGTTATTATTTTGAAGATGCCCCTTTCAATTACAGATTCAGTCACACAGAATGAGAAGCATGCATGTCAGGACTGATTGGTCTGTTGGTTTTCCATGACTTTACAACACTTACTAGTAACTAATTTGCCATGTAGAAATATCACTTCAACCAATACATATGATTTGTGAGGTTTGTGATGTCGGACCGCTATTATTTTGGACACAACTGTACTTTAATAGTGGATGAGCAAATTTCATTAAACTTGCAACAGATGTGATGGTTTTTCATCCTCTGAATCTTCTTTTAGCATCAAGGTTACGCCATAATCGATGGTTGTTCATGAGCCCGTATACAGTATTTGCATAGCAAAATCATGCTTCTCACGGGAAGAATCATTTTAATTTGGGTGACCTATTGACCTGCTCGTCTTCTTGATTTCTCTGAGGAGGAGGAGGACAGTGTTCCAGTCAGAGCTCCGCCCACTGAGGTGCCAGAGCTGGAGCTTGATGAGTACTCCGGTCGCCAGACCCCAACTGAGGCCAGTGAAGAGATGCTGATGAGAGGTCAGAGTTAACTTCAATGTACAGTATTCATGTTGTTAAAGTGCCTTGTGACCATGTATAGTATGTATAAGAAACTCGCTGTACTGAACTTACAGTTTCTTGGCTGTTAGGATGTTGTACTCAATGATCAACATTAAAGGAAAAAACAATTTTAAGGGAAGATTCGCTGATGTTTTCATTAGCCACCTCAACAGGGGCAGTGGTGGCCTAAAGCTTAGAAAAGCAAGCTTTTGATACCCAAACTAGCATCAAATACGTTGGTTGGAGAAATGAAAGAGTTAGTTCTTCTTTTGTCCTTTCTCAGTGTTAGGAAATTGTCTGTAATGTACGGAATTGTTGTGATCTGTGCCGCTGTCTTGGCCAGGACTCCCTTGAAAAAGAGATTAGTAATCTCAATGGGATTTTCCTGGTTAAATAAAGGTTAAATAAAAAAAAATAAAAAAAGGAAGGCACATTACAGCTCCAGAAATGCTACTTAAAGATCATCGTCCTGGGTGGCCAGGTAGCTCAGTTGGTAGAGCAGGTGCCCATATGTAGAGGTTTTTTCCTCGACGCAGCAGGCACGACTCCGACCTGCTGCGTGTTCTTCCCCCTCTCTCTCTCCTTTCAAGTCTTCAGCTGTCCTTTCAAAACAGCGGCCAAAAGTGCCCAAAGAAATTATCATCGTCGTATGGTTCCAGGCGTGAATGTTTGTGAATTTGTAATTGATGCCTGGAAAAGAGAGCATACTTGTTTAGTGAATCTACTGTGCACTAGTTAAATAAAGAGCAGGAACCTAGAGATGTAATTATATTCTGATAGGACCAGATTAGGGAATTTGTTAAAGCAGCAACAGATGTAGCAAAAAAGCATGAATATAAATATATAGATAATACTCTGTCATGAATATAATTAAGACTACAACAGCAAATACTTAAAGCATTATACTCTATGTGTTTTTTAGTGTGGGTCTTTGATTGTCACCATGCTGTTACGGTAAAATTGTCTATGTCATGCTCATCAAGTGGCCGGTTACAGTTATGGGCGGTGTTATCCCAAGGGAATATGATTGGTCAAACTGGTTGATGATGTCTTATGCTGTGTACAGGGCCACCCCGCACAGAGGAGCCAGGGGAGAGATCAGGAGATGTAAGTTCAGACGTGGACTTTCTTGCCTTTCTTTCTCTTTTTGCTGTCAAACATAATGACATATTGGAAATATTCTGCCCGATAGCATCTTTCTGTTACAGTGTGTGTTTTTTACATACCCAACTTCTTTGTAATTCAAATTTCCAGGGTCATGTCAGGCATGGGTTAAAAGGAGACCGTGGAGATCCTGGACCTAGAGGTCTACCTGGCCCACCTGGTCATCCAGGCCCCACCCCCCTACCTGGGAAAGCTCAGCCTGGACCAAGAGGCACACAAGGACCACAAGGGATCCCTGGATCCCCAGGACTGCCAGGGAAAGATGGACAGCCGGTGTGTACGCAAACAAGATAGTGTGTGTGTGTGTGTGTGTTGCCACTGTTTTATAGAATTGAGTTCATGAGATTTAACAATGATCCTAAATCCTTCTCTGTCTTCAAAGGGAATCAAGGGGGATAAAGGAGATCCAGTAAGTTTGTAACGTCTTCTTCTGTCTTCTTTGCTATGCTTTATATCACGTGTAATACCTCATCTATGTTTTTACATCCAGGGTCAGAGAGGATCTCAGGGATTTCCAGGTTTGGGTGGAGAAGCTGGAGCTAAAGGAGAAAAGGTGCTGCCAAAGCACACAAGTTGCAATTAATTACTTATCACGAGTCATAATTCAAAGTCCCTTTTTATTCTATTTCACCAAATGTACTGTAAAAGACAGATCTGATCATCCTATCCTCTTTCCTCTTCCCTTCCTTCTATACAGGGAGAAGCAGGAGTTGGTGCACCAGGCCCTCCCGGCCTCCCTGGGCCTCCTGGACCCCCCAGATCACGTAGTGTACCGGTGAGTAATACGTTTTATGCTTTCCCTGTCTTTTTGCTCTACACATAACATGTACTTGTAGTATTATTCAGTTTTTTTTGTGATGAAATCAGCATGAAGTAAGTGTACAGTAGATAAGGGTCAAGCCTAGTTGGTAACCTCAGTATGTACAGTATGTGTTAGACTGTGTGTTTATCTGTGTGATAGTATGGAGCAGATGCCCTAGGTTCTGGGTTTGAAGACCTGGACAGCGACACTGAATTCATCAGGGTAAGAAAAAGGCAGCAGAGATAGACAAGACGGTCTCAGAGTTTAATCTGCACAGTTGAAATAACAGAAATTCTTTTTTCATCAGGGTCTTCCTGGTCCACCAGGGCCTCCAGGACCTCCAGGACGTCCTGCTGCTGGTGGTACTAGAAACCTGTCATCATCTGAAACAGCTGAAGGCCTTTCTTCAGGGCTTGCTGGACCACCAGGTACACCTGGCAAAGACGGGCTCCCAGGCACTCCAGGAATACCAGTAAGTTACTGGGATAAAAGACATACAAAAGACAAACTATTCAACTTTCAGTTAAATTTAGTTGTTAGCCTGAGAGGCAAGTTATCTTTTTTCATCATCTGTGAAATAGATGGGAAAAGGGTTTTTGGCCGGTGAATTTATAATAATTTTTTTTGTTCACAAAAGAGGCCACAAGAGGCTGAGGTGCAACAATACCCCATGTTCCAGCACCGATTACTCAAAGCTACAATGCGTAGTTTCTGTCTCCCCCATGAGGAATTATAAGTTATCATGTTGGCGTGTCCACAGGATCCATTCTTCGGTGATTGCGCACCCTCATCCTTTTCCACACAGCTGCTAGTGGCCAAGGAGGACATGGAGGATTAAAAAATAAATAAAAATTATGATTATAATATGATGTAGGTTGCTTCAAAATAAAAAAAGAAAAGAAAAATGAAGTCCTTTTAAACAAATAAGGGCATGTACCTTTTCACATATCAGCTGTAAATCAAGTGCTTTAAATAATGTAAATAGTCCGTTTTTATGACACTATAATTGACCATTTCCTTTAGACAACCTTAGGTTTAAACTAAACAACATGAAGTTCTTATTCAAGTTCATCTATTTTTATAGCTTTAGTTACTTTGAATATTCATATTAATTATACAAAATATTATGAATAATCTAAGATGTATTAAAGTGGATAAAGAGGAGACTTTGTTGATCCGGTGATGAAATTCACACGCTAGCTGCCAAGTCAAATTTCCATTGTTATTTTGTTGCAATTAACTCAAAATTACTGCAAAAGTAGTGTAACACATTACAATTCAGAGACAGTACTATTGTATTATGACTAATTGCTCTCAAATGACAGTAACTTGTAATATATTATGTATAACGTTTTGGAAGTAACTTCCCCAACACTGCTCACTAAAGCTTTAAATACGTTTCTAGCCAGAATAAAGACATGACAGTAATGTTACATTAACTTGTTATCACACAATATATGTAGGTTACCTATTGTTTAGAGTGGTGCCGTTCAGCCTCTTTTGGCTGAAATGAGTATTACAACAACAAATAAACAAAAATTCTGGCAAAACACTTTTTCACCTGTTTTGTAGATGAAAAAATAATTAAATAATTTAGGAATATTTATTAAGGGTAATAAACACAGTGAAGAAAACAATTCACATCAGACCTCTCACTCACTTGCCTCTCGGGGCATCCGCACATAAGACCTAAAGACCTGTTTGTTTGTTTTCATTGCACATAATTTGCCACAGAACGGTACAGAAGCACTATTATATGACTTATTCACGTAGAGACAGGCAGATGCTAAGTATAGGACCTACAGACCAGTGATCAATCAGACTTTAAGTACACCGTTTTACAAACAAGAGATCTAAGAAATGCTGTTGCAAAAAATGATCCATCTCAATAAAAATAATGTTGGATGGCAGACAATAAATACTTTCAATATTCACACAGTTTGAATTCCATTTTGCATTAAAAAAAATTGAATACTGTAAAATATGTATATGTTGTAGCATGCCTTGTAAGATTTGCTACCTCATCAATTACGTTATTATTTTGCTAATACTGTCTTTACCTTAACGTTTTACTAGCTGTGTTGTATTGTCATTGAATATTGTCTTTCTTTCTTGTTCTCTACCTTCCCTTCTATTTCCAATCCAAAATCACCTTCAGTTTGTGTGTCTTCTTTAATCATATTGTAGTGATCAATATTTATATGTCTGTCTTTTATCCTCCCTCACCCCTCTGTAATGGTTATCACCTTCTAATTCTCCTCCTCTGTCCTCCTGTTCTCCACCTTTTGTTCCACTCCTGCCACTATCGTCCTCCTTTCCACTCTGTTTCAGATGTTTGAGGATTGGTTTAGTGGTTCTGGGCCTGAGGGTTCAGGCTTGAGCTCCGAGTTGTCCTCTGACCTCGGCTCTGGTTTCAGTCTTGGGTTCAGGTCTGAATCCAGCTTTGCCTCTGGTTCTGGGCTTGACATTGGGTCCGCTTGGGGTTCAGGAGAGGTATATCTTCTTTGTTTGCTGGGTTAAACCAGCAAACAATAAAAGGCAGAATCACCGTCATAAGCCTGAGTATTGATGAAGCAAAACTCTTTTTCAATGTAAAACATTACAGTAAATGTTCATTTGAGACAATCGTAGTGCTTTATTTATATACCTGTAATTGCACTTTGTGACATCAGTGATAAAGATCAAGCTCACTGACCCAATACTCAGGCTAATGATGAACATTATCTCCAACCATGTTGTTCTGGCAGCTAGCTAAACTGATTTTCTTTTTATACCTTGCTGGCTGAAGTGCTGTGTGTGTGTGTGTGTGTGTGTGTGTGTGTGTGTGTGTGTGTGTGTGTGTGTGTGTGTGTGTGTGTGTGTGTGTGTGTGTGTGTGTGTGTGTGTGTGTGTGTGTGTGTGTGTGTGTGTGTGTGTGTGTGTGTGTGTGTGTGTGTGTGTGTGCGCGTGCGTGAGCAAGTGTGTGCATGCATGCGTGTGTGCTTACACACTATATATATATATATAACCCGCTTGGAACGTTGACAAGTAGTTTTGGTTCATTTACTTTCAGTTTAAATGTTGCCATCATTACCAAATGAAACATTTCAGCATGAAGTTTCACTTTCCACGGTAAATGTGCTGAAAGGAAATTAACTCAAACGTGTTGTATAACCTCTGTTTGAGCTGCCATTTTGCCTTTAATCAACATGGTAAAGGAGCAAATCTGCCTTTTCACTGATCTGTTTTCATGTTGTATGTTGCTGGATATTGGCTGTTCAACTCATGTTGTATGTTGCTGGATATTGCCTGTTCAACTCATGTTGTATGTTGCTGGATATTGGCTGTTCTCAGTCAATGCAAATACCACGGCATACTGATTTGCACCACATCTAAAACTGCTACGTTTATTCCTCAAAATGTATTTACAACTGATACCTAAGTGCTGGATAAAGCTAAAAATATCATGACAATTTTGTTTGAGTCTTAACCATACTGAAACAAAAAATGTAGTGCTAGTCCTAACAGTGGCTCTAGAGCAAAGCACACAAAACACTTAATTCTCATAAACGTGCTCATCAAATGTTATCATAACCTTCCTGTTGACATTTTGGCCCTAATTTTTTACCACAGACCATTTCTTAACTATCCAGCTGTTAGTTCACAAAGTCCCTAGCCAGTAGTTCAGTGTAAGTATAGAGTTTTAGTAGTATAGGCAATAAGTCAGTGTGCCTTGGAATTTAGTACTGAAAAAGTCTGAGGCCTCTGGTACACTGAGTTGTCAGTGTAGAAACATGGCTGTAACTTTGGTCAGTTGCTGCTTAGTTAAAGGAATACATTTAAGTTTTCCAACTTAAACGTTCCTCTTAAGTAATAAGAGAACGGACAACATCATCCTTGTCTACATGGTTGCCGACTCCACTGCTTCATACTACATCTCAGCTGAATGCCAGTAACCCACTCAAGCAGAAGGAGTTGAACGGGAAATAAATGTAACTTGTATTTGTTAAATAAAATGAATAAATGATTACCAGTAGAGTTGGTCTTAATTGACTGTGAGGCTAGTAAGTCACAACACTGTCTAAACCAAAGTGGGTACTAAAGTTAATAACGATTTTGTAGCTGACTCAGTGTGGCATTGATGATCTTATCACTTATGGAAACTGACTAATGACCCAGTATTCTTTTAAACTGACAGGCGGTCCCCATTGGGTTTGGTGTTGGTCCCTGTTGGAATGGCTAAAGGGTTAACAAACAGCTCAGCAAACTGCTCCTTTATGTTTATATGTATTTTTTAATATTTGCAAATGTTCTGTGGCCAATCGCTGTTTTATTTGTCTACCTCTACTCATTTTTTTTTCTGTGTTTGCATGACCAGGGTCCTGCAGGAAAAGATGGGTCTCCAGGTCTCCCAGGAGCTGTCGGAGAGAAGGTATTATCCTCAAGATGGATTGTGTCCTGGCCTTGAAACTCATTGCGCTATATTAAAGTCACTGTCCCCTTTTTTCTTGTTGTGGTTTAATGCAGAGCGCACGTTGACATCCACAGGGAAGAAATAGTAAATATTTTCACTGTACCACATTTGGGCACCACTGGACTATGCCAAATGACCATGGTTTTGAGATTATACAATGACAAGAAAAAAATCAGGGACACAATGTTGATTACAAGCACTGTTCTGATAAGCCTAATATTCTACACACACATTTAATCTTGTTTGATGTCCATGTTCAATTATGTGTGGACTGCCACTATTTATATTAACCTTTAAGGTCCCATGACACGGTGGTTTTTGGATGCTTTTATACAGTCCTTAGTGATCCCCTAATACTGTATCTGAAGTCTCTATTCCAAAATTCAGCCTAGGTGCAGAATTACAGCCATTAGAGCCAGTCCCACAATGAGCTTTCCTTAGTATGGGCCACATCTGTGTCTGTAGCTATTGAGAGGGGGCACCTTGCTCGTTTGAAAGCCATGATGTTGCTCTCTTTCTCATGGGTGGGCCAAATTCTCTGGGCAGGCATAGCAGAAGATAACCTTCCTCGTTATGACCTCATAAGGGGCGAGATTCCAGATCGGCCCATCTAAGCTTTCATTTTCTCAAAGGCAGAGCAGGATACCCAGGGCTCGGTTTACACCTATCACAATTTCTAGCCACTGGGGGACCATAGGCAGGTTGGGGGAATGCATAATAATGTTTAAAAACCTCATCAAGTGAAATTTTTATGCCATGGGACCGTTAATGCTATATAAAAGCAGAAATGCTCAATTAATCCTTTTTTCTTTCTTTCTTTCTTCCTTTCTTTCTTTCTTTCTTTCTTTCTTCTTTACCTGTAGGGTGACCAAGGGTTATCTGGGCCACCTGGACCTAAGGTAATACATTTCACAACAATAAACACATTTTTGGTTGTTAGTTAAGAAGGAGGACAACTCAATGTTAACCAGCTTTTTCTGTTTATCTCTTCAGGGTGAATGTGGCTCTGTTGGTACAGCAGGGTCCCCAGGGCCACCAGGGCCAAGTGGTCCACAGGGTAAGAGAGGCCCATCAGGTCCCACAGGACTTCCTGGCCCTCCCGGACCTCCAGGAACCAAATTCTTCGTAGAGGTGACGCCATTTCATACCAAATATCTACGCACACATGTCACTGCTGTTGACTAATCCATATGGACCAACTGTTCTTTATTTCATGAGCCAAGAAAGAGACAACAGGTTAACTCAGAGCAGAAGAGAGCGAAAGATGACTGTTTACGGCTGGGTTTTTATTTCTAGGATATGGAGGGATCTGGGAAGACTGACATGCTTATTGGAGCTGGAGTCAGAGGCCCACAGGTCAGTGCAAGAGTGTTTGCGTTTGTACTCTACTGTATGTGCGACTGTGTAAAATTGTTTCACATACTGTACATATAAGTGTTTTCTGTTTTTGTTTTTCCCAGGGTCCCCCTGGCTTACTTGGTCCACAGGGACCTAAGGTAATCTATTTATAAAAACGCATTATGTAATCAATATGCTTGCAGAATGATATCTATTATTTTATGGTTTACAGCCAATACATGCATGAGTCCTCTGTCCATGCACGTTTTATTGCTCCGTCTTGCTCAGTAGTTGAAGATGCTCTCTCAATGTCTTCTGTAGGGTGAGAATGGTGCCCCAGGCGCCCCAGGTCTTTCTGTCAAGGTAATTCTGAAAGGGCAATGTTTTAGATTTCTTTCTCATATAGTTTATAATATTCTGTCCTTTTTGTTCAGTCTTTACTGTTTATATTTGTTGTTTCTATGATTTGAGCGTGTTGCTAGAAACAGTGAGGCATGCCTGTAAAAATAAGTTTTCATCATTTATGCAAAAGAAGAAGAAATACATTACATATTATGTATGCAACCCCAGTCACAGGGAAATTACTTCAGCCATGTGCATCCTTTGAGTTCTGTCTATGCTGTGTGTGATTGCAGGGTGAGCCAGGAGACCCAGGACCAGAGGGTATTCCGGGTCCTGCTGGACTACCAGGTTCTAGGGTAAGTAGCATGTGTGGATGATTCTTACTTGATTTTACATGTATGATATTTCAGAATAATTTATATAAACCTCCTTTTCAGATCACCCTTAAGCATAATGTGCTTCTCAATAATGGTTAGCAACAAATGAATAACTTTTAAACTCTCTTTACTCTACAAAAAGGGGGCCAAAGGAGAAAAAGGCCATCAAGGACCCAAGGTAGGGTTGCTAAAAACATAATATGTGCATATTAAGTGACACCTACGTTTAAAAAATTTCTGGCCAAGGACCCCTTACAAGATAGAAAAATAAACCGGGGATCCCCTTATGTCTGTCCCTTGGAATAATTTGATGCTGCTTTTACACTTCTATATAGTTGTAGTTATGAGAAAGAGCAACACAAGAGAAATGTATTAGAAAGATATTAAGTTTTTAAAAATTATAGAGTTATGAGATAATAAAAGTAATCTATTACAGATTTAAAAATGTAACGATGAAGTCACCCCGTGGCGAGTAATGTTACACAACTCCAAATGATTGACAACATTGCTCTGTAACTGCTGCGTGTGTAGATAAGCAACAGTTTGCTAGTTCTCCATATCAACTTACAAGGTAATGAAATGTCAACCGAGTGGCTAAAAAAATTGCTATTGCAGGTAAACTTCACTGATAACTTTTTGATTGAATTAATGAGTTCATATTTCCGTTTGTTGACACCTTTTGCCAAGCCAGATGGCCCGCCCCTTTACTTACATTTTTATCATAATAATGACTAAATAAGACATGTTTTGTCTCCTATAGGGTGATCGAGGCGTTGATGGACTTAGTATAGTAGGACCACCTGGGCTTCCTGGACCTCCTGGACCTATCATTAATCTGCCAGATGTGCGTGCACACACACACACACACACACACACACACACACACACACGCATCAAATTAAATTTAGTTTATTGAAAAACATTGCAAAAATGATGTTTTGCATTCCTTTGCAATAGGTTTTGTGTTCCCTCCACAGAGAAAGGCTGTGCTGTATTATGATTTTGTATTATGTATTATGTATTAGAACAGCGCTGGTTGTGACCACAGGACGAGTGAGCACACCCTCACAGTAACTACAGTAGCTCCGTTGTAAGTCAGTATCATTGCTGCTAAGGCTGATTGAGACAGACTGTGATTATAACTATAGCCCTATCATATCACATCTGATGGATGTACCGCAGATAGGACTGCACAATTAGTCAAATTTTAATCACAATCCCGATTTTGGCTTCCCACGAAAAAATATGCGTGATTGAGCAATATTTTAAATTTGTCATTGTCTTCATAGAACGCTCTGAGTAGTGCAAAGCCAATCTACCGCTCCATAAACCACTGTCTGGTGCCAGTCAGAGTTGTTGCCTGCACCGTTCAGCTTAGTTTCTAGATGTAGACCGTCACAGAAGAGAGAGAGCGTAACTTGAGGAAAATTCCACAACGGATAGCAGTCGGTCATTCGTCGGTCACAAGGTTTACCACTTTACTAGTAAACGCAACATTTAGTCCCGTCTGTGTTGTTTTTCAGAGAACAGCAGTGACCAGTGCTAGTTAGTGTCTGTTAGCTCACAGGGCTCTAGGGTGCGACTAATATTTTTCCCAGGTCACCTAGGTGCACCTAACGTCCTTGCATCCGCTGCCTCTCCACAAACAAAGCAATGTTGTTTGTATCGATATGGTTTAATGTTGCGATACATGACCCATTTCTTCTGTAAAGCAGTGCCTGTGTTAGTATCTCTCCTCTACTCTCTCTCCTCTTACTCTCCGGGCAGCCCCGCCCCCATTCACTCATACACGGCTCCCGGCAACATGGAGAGACACAGCGGCAACCGCTCTGGTCCACCCTGCTGACATTTGTCATCAGTTTACACTGTTATTAACATAGCCATATACTGTTGAGCATGGGGAGCAAGCCTGTATTTGTACCAGTGTTTCCGCTGGTAACTCTGCTTTCGCGGCAGCCACAGCCTAAAACACTGAAGAAGTTATTGAAGAAGAAAGGTATATAAGAAGCGTGTGAGACAGAGCCGCAAGAAATGTGACCCATTGCCAGAATATCATTGTTCATAAAAATTCTGCTCAGTGACGATGCAGACACACAACGTATGTAACTCTGCTGACCCACCATTCAACCCGTGCTGGACCCATTCACCATCCTGCGTGTTGGAACCTGGATAACGAGTCAGCAAGTAATTATCGTGATAATTAATCGTGATCTCAATATTGATCAAAATAATTGTGATTATTGTTTTGGCCATAATCGTGCAGCCTTAACCGCAGATATAAATCCCATGTGGCTTAATAATGCTTTCTCAGCTTATGTTAATAGATGCAGGTAAGAGTCTCAATAACATCCAATAAAACAACAAAAATAAAACTAACCTTTTCTACCATTTATAGTCGGTAGTTTCATCTTTAATAAAGACCATGTTGACTGAATTTTATAAATCTCTAAATATGTAAAATATGCCAACAGTGGCCACATTTAATCATTGCATATTCTGTCTACAGCTGCTGCTCAATGTTACAGATGGTATCTTCAACTTCACAGAGATCAGAGGACCACCAGGGCCCATGGTGCGTAGCATTACGCTAATAATGTCTTTTAAAATGATACCTGGATTACCACTACTTGCATGAGCGACATCAACAGTTCAGGGAGAATTATAAGTAACATGAATGGAGGTTTGTGCTACAATACAATACAATACTTCACTGTAGCACAAGCAATGCATTTAAAGTGCTTTGGCTGCATTTGTGTTCGTGTTGTGTATGAGCATGTCAGTAACCCAGTTCTACTGCTTTTGCCTGCCTCCGTGTTTATGTGTACATATGCATGAATGTGTGTGTGGATGTGTGTGTTTTGTCTGCGTGTTGCAGGGCCCTGAAGGCTTGACTGGCAGAGCTGGATTTCCTGTAAGAGCAATTTGCTACACTACCTTATGCTGAGTTATGAAAATTTGATTTAAGTGTGTACATGAGTATTTTTCCATTTATGAACAAAGATGCAACAAAAATTTCAAAGCAATGTAACATATTCTTTTCCGATTTTGCTTTTGCTGTCTTTGGGCTAAACAGGGTAGGTACGGTATGTTATTGCCACGCATGGTGTGTTTTTTTCTTTACGTTACTTTAATATAATTTTAGCCCTTCATAAATCCATACCAGGACCCATGAAATGTTTTATTTTACATAAACTGTAGAATCTAAAAATCTAAAACATTCCTTTTTAAAGATCATTGTATATGTAGATTTGCTATCATCCTTACTAAACCGCCCAATTTACTCCTGATCCCCTTTCATCCCTCCAGGGCCCCAGAGGACCGAAGGGAGACATAGGCCCTCCAGGTGTCCAGGGGCCCGCAGGGTACAAGGTGTGGATGAGACAGAATGGGGATTGTTTCAACAAATATCGTGTCACAAATACATATCAAAAAATGTCTAACAGATAATACTTTTTATGGAGAAATATATAACCGCCATAACCATTTCTTTACACTTACAGGGAGAGAAGGGTGAGCCGGGGGTGACCATTGCTGCTGATGGATCCCTCTTATCAGCGCCAAAAGGCCCCCAGGGTCCCAAAGGCATCAAGGTACCAGACAAGCAATCCCTTACCCCTATCTGGCCATACCTTACCCAGGAACCTACAGTAGGCAATGACAGTAAGAGGAGAGGATGCATCTAATAATGTAACCCCAGCAAGTCATTTTTATGCCCTGGTTCCTACATGCTACATCACAGATACTCAGTTTTCCACAATAATAAAGAGTTGAGCCTACCTGCACTGCAGTATATCAACAGCAGTCACTCAGCCAGTTAAAGACACACATTTGAGTTAATGGATACAAGATGCACACAGAAGGATGAGTATATTTAAAGATTGGTTGTCAATATTTCTTACCAACTTTGCTTGTGTTGATGCATCGTACAGCAATGCAACTTGACATGTAATAATAATAATAATAAATTTTATTTGTAATGCACTTTACATTTAAACAAATCTCAAAGTGCTACAGTCAAGGTCATAAAAGCAAGGTAAAAACATCAAAGTAAAATATCTATAAATAGTGCAACAACATTTTTGTGCAAGGTTAAAACTCATAAGTTCTGCTAAAAAGAAATATTTTTAGTCCTTTTTTAAAAGTCTCCAAAGTCTGTGGTGCCCTTAGATGGTCAGGGAGGGCATTCCACGTCCGAGCGCGGCAGAGCAGAAGGCTCAATCACCTATGGTGCTGAGTTTAGTTCTGGGGATTAGGAGGCGGTTGGAGTTGTTTGAGCGGAGGGATCGTGTTGTAGTGTGAGGGATGAGTAGTTCTTTCAGGTAGGGAGGGGGCATTTCCATAGATGCATTGGTGGGTGATGATTGAGACCTTATATTCAATCCTTGCTGAAACGGGAAGCCAGTGAAGTGAGTGGAGAATGGGTGTGATGTGGTCATACTTTTGCACTCATGTCAATGTTTTTATGGCTGTTGTAATTCAATAAGACTCGTAAATTGAAATATCACAAAAATGCTTTACACCTCCTTCCTTAAGAAGTGTGTGTCATTTTATGTTCTGCTTTGTAATTCATAGGGTGACCGTGGGTTCCCTGGACCAGCTGGGCTTATGGTGAGTTCATGTCAAAAATAACATTAAAATCTTTCATTTGTTAATTAGGACAAGCTCCACACATCTTTTTATTCTTGTTCTTATGAATTACTGTGGAAAACTGCTAAATGAGGAATTATTGTTTTGTGTACATCACTGTTTCTTATCCCAGGGCCCAATAGGACCATTTGGTCAAAAAGGAGAATATGGCTTCCCCGGTCGCCCCGTGAGTACCTTGTATTTGTTGTATATCTGTCAGAAAATTTCCATCTGTTTGTAGGTAGAGAGTGTGTTAAGGTGCTGCTACTCAAAACTCAATGTAAAAAATGCATGACCCCAATATATTCTTTGTGTAATATATTGCTTAGTGCCAAAAGAAACCTTTCAGTGGGGGTCCTTCCACACAAAACATGCAGCACTTCTTAAAGTCTTTAGTTGGCAAGTACTCAAATGATATATTGCAGTTGTACAGAGTAAACGTACTGGTTATAGACAAAATAAACTACGAGCATTTGTGCTAGTGGCCACAGACACAGCCCATTAAAAGTACATGATCGGGAACACTTGCAGAGCTCCATGTATCACTCAATGCTTCGCCAGGCTCATTAGAAGGTATGGTAGGCCAAAGGAAGAAATAAGAGAGCAGACCAGCTTATTCGCTAAATCAAGATGATTCAGAAAATCACAACAGCAATTAATATGAACATCGTTGATACATCTCTACATATATAAAATTTGACCCAAAGAACCCCAGAACTCCCCGGAACTGTTCAAACTTGGAGGATGTCAGCACTTTGTTCTTTGGAAGACATTCCCTTCTTTTTCCCGCAAGGGGAATTCACATTTGTAGTATATTTGTGGTACATACTGTGCACAAAGCCTGATGTGTTTTAATCTTTCTCTTCCTTTAGGGCAGATCTGGTATGCCTGGGAGGAAAGGGGACAAAGGAGATGCTGTCGGCCTACCGGTGAGAGGAAAGAAAGAAAAGATCTGTGATTTTCTTGTTGTTGGCTCCCGAATCAATAATGCGTTTAACAAATAAGACCGATATATTCATATATCTACAAATACATACAAGACATACAAGAATTGCTGATGTAACAGATTGTTGGGGGTGGGGTGACCCTTTTGTTTACATCAGGATCGTGGATTGTCCCTTAAGTTGGTTTTCACTTCACTTTGAAACTGTCTGCTGTCTGACTATCTCGTTAATGAGATGGGGCACTGACACTGATGTGATTATATTCTCTCTTTCAGGGACCTCCAGGTCCTCCAGGACCACCTGGAAATCCAGGAAAAGTTATTGGGCTGAAAGGAGTAAGTTTTCATCTTCTGCTTTTTCATTTTTCTACTTTGCCATTTTTAGTTGGACTGGGGGGGATGATACACAGCCAACAACTTGCATTGCACATTATATTATTATATTTAAAAGGCTTGTCTCAGAGACCTGTGGTAGGCATAGATTAAAACAAGCCCACATCCAGAAAACGTTTTTATATTGATGACATGCATTATTATAACAGGTTTGTTGGTGTGTGAATTCATATCTCTGAAACTCTGCATTACAGTGTTTGACCTGACTCATTTAGTCTGATTACACTGCTCTTCTTTGAATTTTAAAGACAGTGTTTCCGGTGCGCCCCAGACCGCACTGCAAAAATGGACGAGTAAGTCTGAGTCGGACCGTCTGATTGGTCTGTTTCACTTTGAAATTGGACCATCCGGAGGGTCTTTTGGTGTGTTGGTGTGGCAGCATGGCAGCTCTCTGGTCTGGGCTACAAACAACTCTTTTACCTTCCTTCATTTTCTCATCTCCTCCCTCTTGGTTCTCCTACTGCCCTAATGATCCTTAAAAAGGCTCCATGTTTGTCGTTCTGGCCCCCTTTCACCAGGCGTTAACATTCCTCTTATAGGCAGGTTGTGTCCAAACATCATTATCTTACCTACCTGATGCAAACATGATTGCAAGTAGTTGCCAGATGTTGATTAAAGATGCTTTAGCTATCTGTAAATGTGATGTGCCTATCCCAATCTTTGCTGCATATTGGGTTCATTTATAGCCAGGTTTTCTGTGTCTGGTAAATCCAATCTGATCACCCATGACAAATGTTAATGCCTGGTGTTAAAGGGGTCTGAGCCTAAATCCTGCTTGCCTCGTCTGTCCTTACCGCACTCAACGAAGAGGAAGCGCTGGGTAAACCTCTAATTGACATTATTGATACTCTTCTACTGTATGTACGTAAGAGTCGTTGCCATTTCACTTTTTAGTTCAATCAATTAAAAAAATAATCTATAAAGGATGTTTTACAAAGTGCATAGTCATGACAGGCTATTTCATTTTTATTGATTCCAAAGAAATGTCACTTCCTTAATTGATTGTATTGTGATGTATGTGTTTTTTTTTATATAAGTGTGACATATCAAACTTTGGCCTTCCGTTCATCAGGTAGTTAGAAATGAACAGTCTGTTCTCATGGTGCTGGGTTTTTGAGTTCTGTTTGAAAACTTTCTGTTTGTAGTATTCACTTCTGTGGCCTCAGGTGACGATGCAGCTTCTGTTTTGCTGAATTCCAATCACATGAACTGGTAATAGGCTCCAACAGGGGTTATGTACACATACACACATTCTTATCAAAAAACCAGCCACAATAGCTGTGCAAAGTTCATCACAATTGTGAAATTCTGACAAAGTCTGATTACTGGTTGGAAGTGGAATTTGATGTAAGTATGTCATTTGATAAAAATCCACCTAAGGAGGTTTGATCTAAGACTTGTGATTGGAATTTGGCCCTTCAAAACGTCACTTTTGAGGTTTGGTGATGGGCTCCTTCATGTGAAATGAATGTCTAAACTTTTTACCTGACTCATAAATGAATGGGAACTCATGACACTGCCATGCGGTAGGTCACACCCAATTTTTTATGTTTATGATTGACAATTTTTATTTAACTTAACACAAAACATGCAGTTTTCAAAATGAACACCCCCCCCCCCCCTTGTCCACCATCATCCACCCAAACAAAAATCAAGAAAAAGATGACACAGTAACTACAATGTAGTAATGTAACAAAATAATAAAAAAATAAACAATAAACCATTAACCATAGAAACATGCTGAATGCATAAATAACAACCCCCTATCCCATCACACATGATTCTGTCCAGACAAAGCTTCCTAGGAGCCCTCCAGAACGCTCAAGCACATTCCCTTTTTTTTTAGTGTAAACATCCATCTGGAAAACTGTTTGTGTGACAAAGCTGAAAGAGTTTGTATTGTTCAGTTTACAGATTTATACACATTTCATATCTCATTATGTCTTATATTACCTGGTTAATTATTAAACTCTCAAAGCAACTGTTATGAATATGTGAGCAACCACACATTGTTTTAAATCTCTCACTTGCCATCATTGTGAAACTTCCTATGTTAACAGGGTAATTATTTAAAAAGGTTACTTTATTATTTTTACATATGGATTATGTTAGTGCGTATGCTACCGTCATATTAAATACACATCACATTTTCATACAAATTTGTCTTTCTTATGTCTTAGTCAGCATGCAATAACACAGAATGCTGATGACACGGGAGTGCAGGGCTATCTTTGTTTTTTTTCTTATGTTATTCTTGAGTGAAAGCTACAGATTGCACCTATTGAAACATTGCCTTAACACCCTCTAAACGTCATTTTCCTTGTAAAGATATTTGCGAGATGCAATGTATTGCACAAATCATCATTAAAGGCAGCAGGTGTTATGTGACAGGGGCCTCCAGGAGGTCTTTGACTTGAGTAACTCACTGTTACACATGTTAAAATCAGGAACGGTTTAAATGCATTAATTACTGCAAATCTGTTTCAGAAAAGCATGTTTTAACCCTTTTCCTTTACCTTTTGTATTTTAACCACCGCAGCCAAGACAGTGTTGTACCTGCTGCTATATCAAGCTTGCATCCATTGTATTTACAGTAACAGGTGTTTTTGCAGTGCTGACACTGATGGCTTTTTTCATCTGTGTCTTTTTATTAACTGTGTTTGACAATCTGTACAGATTTGAAAACTTTCATCTCTGGGTTGAGCACTCTGTGCCTTGTGTGCATGTACAGTGGGTACGGAAAGTATTCAGACCCCTTTAAATTTTTCACTCTTTGTTTCATTGCAGCCATTTTCCAA
>NC_048418.1:5223691-5225744 GCF_013103735.1 Etheostoma cragini | reverse complement strand
TTTTTGGAAAATGGCTGCAATGAAACAAAGAGTGAAAAATGTAAAGGGGTCTGAATACTTTCCGTACCCACTGTATTTCTATCAGAAATAAAACTGGAAAATGAAACTACCCTTATTTTTATATTACTAATGGTCCCTTGGGACTATGTTGCAACATGAAAACGTATGCGTTAAATGTTAAATGTTAGTATGTACTGTATATTTCTTGAAGTGCACAAGACAGCCCTTGACAAGTGAAAAAACATCAGATTAAGGTAAAGTGCCTTGCTAAATGGCAGCTACCTTACCGGATTGGCATATCCTGGAGATCCTGGTGGGCCAGCTGGACCAGGAGGGCCAGGGGTACTGACTCCTGATGATGATGATGATGATGATAAGACGTCAGAAATACATTTAACAGACACAAAACAATGGTTGCAGTCAGACTCACGTGTAATACATGAGATCTATTACTTTTATGGGTATGAGCGAAGGGCTCCATCTCTCTCGCCTTCACATTCACATACCCAATCCATGTGCAGGTGCAGGTCCTGGGGGTCCAGCAGGACCAGGCGGCCCTCTGGGACCAGGTCGTCCGAACCCAGGGGCCCCAGGTTCGCCCACAGGACCAACAGGTCCTTGAGGACCTACGATCGACTCCCCTTTTGGACCCTACAGGAACATAGTCATCTAGCAATTCTTCACTGCTTTTTACTATTTTATTCAGGTGAACATTTTCACGCTGTGGTACAGGCAACCTCAAAGATATTCAACAACTGTAAACTCAGCAAACATTAGCATATGTATATATAGGTCATGTGATCCGAGACAATTCATAATTCCAATACCTGAATAATTACTAACTAAGTGGAACAGTATTTTCTGGATGTGGCTTATAATTATTAGAACTTACCACAAGTCCTGACCTCCCGGGCAGTCCTGGCGGACCAGGCAGACCGTCGTCACCCTTCTCTCCCTTCTGACCTTTGTATCCCTTATCCCCACTTGCACCCTTAGAGATCCACAAAAAAGTGACAAATACTGAAGATCAACCACACGCAATTTAAAGACAAATTCCGGAGGATCCAGAAGCTTGTTTCATTGTCAACAGTGATTCTTTCCTTAAATTTTTTTCTCTCTCAAACTTTATCCCTACTTGTTTGTGAAAACTAAAGCCTGTCATGTGTTAGCAATGGGGATGAAAATCGTATACATTCATGCAGCAGTTTCAACTTCTAACTTGCAAAAACAGCAGTATGAATGATCTTTTGACCACTTGGAGGGAGCAGATATTACTCTGTGTATTACTAGTTGTGCAACTATTATGTGTAGGAAAATAGTTGAACATCTGAACAACAACAGCATTTGTTGTACAACTGGCTCTGGGCACCTGGTGAATTAAGTCCAATATTAAGTCCCGTTTAGCTCTCATGGTCTATATCTACTACTAAGGGGAAATGTCTGGCTCCTAATGTTCCCCAGCTAGTCTTTAACTGTGTCTGCTGTTTGCTACTGGGCAGGTAGCATACAGTGGTTTATAACTGAAAGAAGCTGCCTGCTTCTGGAAATGAAGCTAAATAGAGTGGTTGGGGGTAATTATAACACTAAGATAAGGGCCATGACAATGAGCTGGGAGACAATGAACTGCTTGGTAGAGCTGAGGCGAACTGCAGAGTGTGGTGATAATTGTCAATGGGTTTGTCACTGCTAGCGTCCCCCTTCACACATCACGTCATAGTGATGTGAGTGTGTGCTGAATCAGTACTCACCACAATTCCATCTGGAAACCCGGGTGCTGAGAGGAAAAATGAGGAGACATTAATGAGTATAAGTTCTATATATATATATATATATATACATATACACACACATACACAAAATCAAAATCACATCAATATTTGGTATTTCTACCATTTGCCTTAAAACCAGGATCTATTCTTATAGGTACAAAAAGTCAGGCAGCGTTGAGGATTGTAGATGTAGTGGTCAGCAAAGAAATGTAGTGCAGCAGATGGAAAACACACACACACACACACACACACACACACACACACACACACACACACACACACAC
>NC_048418.1:5220631-5223591 GCF_013103735.1 Etheostoma cragini | reverse complement strand
GAAAAAGGCTGCAATGAAACAAAGAGTGAAAAATTTAAAGGGGTCTGAATACTTTCCGTACCCACTGTATGTTAGATATTCTAACATTATTTTATCAACAGACATTTACATCGATAGTCTGTCATTGTAATTTATTTGCCTTCGGTGTACTGAGGAGTGGTAAAGACTGTTTTTAGTGGCAGGCTAGCAGACACTGTTGACTTGCGCTAGCCTAGCACCAGCAAACTCTGCAAGTGGAAGGACTGGATGAAAACACACTGGCTACCTTGGAAATTAGGTCTTATGTTTAAAATTCTTAACCACACCTTTAAATGAAAAATTAACAACAGTCCCTAAAAATCTCAATTTGTTTTAAGATTTTTTGTGAATTTATTGACATTGTCTGACTTATTTTAATGTGATTTGTCTTAATATTGACACTTGTTTGGAGAAATGTCCAGAACAGATATATCTGCATTATAGATACATTGATAAAATGAATATTACTAGTAAATAATGCCAGTATGATGCTGTGATAATTGTGTATCTTCAGGTAACTATCTATAAGACGAGCCACGCTCTGAGCAGAGAGACTCAACGGGCTGCAGAGGGAACCTTCGCCTACGTGTCTGAGAAGGGAGGAGAGCTCTACATCAGAGCACGTGACGGCTGGCGCAAGATCCAGGTGTGTATGCGGACATGTGTATGTTTGGATCAATGTGTGGACATTACCTGATAAAAATGGACTGGACTGGGGAAATCAACGTGGTATCATAACCAGATTCTGTATGTGGTTCTGTATGTGTGTCCCCTTTCAGCTCGGAGAGTTAATTCATTCGGGACCTTCCCCCTCAGCAGCGTCTCAGACAATCAGCAGACTACCAGAGGGGACCCGACCACACAGGATCCACAGCCAGGTACACACACACATGCACATGCATGCACGCACGCCCAAACACACACACACACACACACACACACACACACACACACAGTGATTCACTCAAAGTACCAAATCTGAGAAGACCGGTTCCTGTCTAAAGTAATGCATACATCTTTGGAAACACCTTTAAACATATCCTTACATATAAAACTACTTTACAAAACACACTAATTTTTGCTTTTGTGGAACAGGAGCTTCAAGAGGGAAGTCGAGGATATCAGCCTAGCTATAATGTACTACCACAGACCTTCAACGCTGTACCTGGGGTGAGTGCACATACATGCACACATAGGTCCTTTGAACAAGGCCTGCTAGGCCTACCTTGTAGAAGACTGGAAACACAAGGGGACTGCGTGTTTGCTTTCCTGGGTCCCGGGCTGTGGAATAGTCTTCCTCTGGGACTCATGTCAGCAATCTGAAGACCTTATCTCTTTTCTAAATGTTTTTGTGCTTGAGCTTTGTGCGCTATGTTGAAAAATATGAAAAGAGTTATTGTATGTTTAAAAAAGTGTTAAAAAGACAAAGTATAGTATGACAAAAAAAGTGAAAAAGTCATATTGTAGTATGACAAAAAATATATAGCATGCAGCATCTAAAATTATAGCACATAGTAGATTAGCCCTCAAAACTTACATAAACATAAATATACCATAAAAACGTCATAGTATAACATGTCAAATAAAGTCATAGTATAGTATGTCGAAAAAAGTAATGAAAACAGTCAAAGTATTGTTTGTTGAAAAAAATGATAAAAGTTATAGTATAGTATGTTAAAAAAGTAATAAAAAGTCAAAGTTGAAAAAAGTGATAAAAAGTCAAAGCATAGGATTTCGAAAAAAAATATGGCATAGCATGTTGAAAAATATGAAAAAAGTTGTTGTATAGTCGTATAGTATGTTTCAAAAGTATTAAAAAGTCAAAGTACAGTACGTCAAAAGTGAAAAAAGTCATAGTGTAGTATGTCAAAAAATATATATCATGCAGCATCTAGCATTATAGCACCTAGTAGATTAGCCCTCAAAACATACATGAATGTAAGTTTACCATAAGTCGTAAAAAGTGATAAAAAAGTCGTAGTATAACGTTTCGAAACAAAGTTGTAGTATGGCATAGCAAAAAAAGTGATAAAAAACTCAAAAAATGAAATAAAAAATTATAGTATGTAAGTTATTTGACCTGACACATGACTTATGTTTGAAAAAGTGACGAAAAGGTCATAGTATAGGATGTTGAAAATAAGTTACAGTATAGTATGTCGAAAAAAGTGGTTAAAAGTCCCAGTATAGTAAATTGTAAAAAGTGATAAAAAAGTAAAAGTATAGCATTTTGAAAACGGTGATAGAAAAGTCATAATATAATATGTTACAAATAGCAAACCACTGTTGTATCACTCTAAGCAGTCCAACCTAACACAAAAGTTCTGTTTTTGAAACATATTATAGTATGTCAAAAAATTTGATAAAAAAAAGTCATAGTATAGTATGTTAAAAAAATGTTATAAAAACGAATAGTTGAAAAAAATGATAAAAAAGTAATAGTAAAACATGTTGAAAAAAAGTTATGGTGTAGCATGTTGAAAAAAGTGATAAAACGTCATAGTATAGTATGTCGAAAAAAAGTCATATTATGGCAAAAAGTGAGAAAAGAGTCGTAGTATAGTTTATTAAAAAAAGTGCATTAATCTCTACAAAAAACAGGTTGGGATAGAGAGTGTCAGGAACACAACTTTTCTCTTCATCTAAAGTATTTTAATCTTCATTCCTGTAATGGGTCTTGAAAAGCTTTGCCTTCTCTAGGTCTTAAACACACAACCTTTTTTGAAAAAAGTTATAAAAGGTCATAGTATAGCAGGTAGGAAAAAGTAATAAATAAATTCATAGTAAAATATGTCAAAAAAAATAATAATAAAAACATTAATATGTCAAAATAAGTCATAGCATAGTACATCAAAAAATGTTTAAAAAAAAACTCATAGAATAATATGTCAAAAAAGTCATATTGTAGCATTTTGAACAAAAGTGTTAAAACTGATTTAAAA
>NC_048418.1:5152729-5220531 GCF_013103735.1 Etheostoma cragini | reverse complement strand
AAATTCATAGTAAAATATGTCAAAAAAAATAATAAAAAAACATTAATATGTCAAAATAAGTCATAGCATAGTACATCATTCACTTATTTATTTTGGATCTCTAAACGTACCAAAACTTGTAAGATTCAAACACTAAAAATTCTGTCTTCTAATCAGATTCTCATCTTCCTAAGCTATCAGAGCAAATAATAATAATAAGTTTGAAGTTTCTGGCATATTTGTCTCTTTCACTCAGTAGATTGGACCTCAAAACTTAAAGAAAAACATAAGGTTTGAACACTTAACTTTCCATCTTCCATGCATACTTTTATCTCTCTAAGCTAACTGGGATGACAGGAGAGGGATGTTTTTGCCATATTTTTCATTCACTTAGTATTTGCCACATCAAAATGTATGAAGCATGGAAGACTCAAAGACTCAACCATCTGTCTTCCAATCATTCAATTTAAGCTATCTGAACTCACATAAAAACTAAGTTTTTGTCTCTGTAGTATAGTATGTTTAAAGAAATTGATAAAAATGTCACAGTATAGTATGTCAATAAAGTGATTCAAAAAAGTCATATTCTAGTATGTTAAAAACAAGTGCATTCATCTCTCCAAACCAACAGGATGGGATAGAGAGTGACAGGAACAGCTACCTGACCTAACACAATGTGTTGTGTTGTGGCATATTTGTCTCTTTTATGTAACAGATTGGATGTCAAAACTTATCCAAAACATGCATGATTTGAACACTCACCTTTCAACGTCCAACCATGCTCTTATCTCCCTAAGCTAACTAAAGCTAACCACTAAAAAGTGATAAAAGAAGTCCTAGTATAGTGTGTCAAAAAAGTGATGAAAGAGTGATAGTATAGTAATGCAGATAAAAGGCACACACGTTGTATGGTAAAGCACGCGCCCACCTACACCATAGACAGTAGAGACCTGCACTCGAGCACGGAAAAATGAACACATTTCCTAATAGCTGAAGATTTTGTGAATGGGTTAAAGCTGGAATGACTGACTGAATTTTCTCTTTCCCAGCTCCATCTGGTAGCCCTGAACACCCCGCTGAAAGGGGACATGCGTGGCATTCGCGGGGCAGACTTCCAGTGCTACCAGCAGGCCCGCTCCATGGGGCTAACAGCCACCTACAGGGCCTTCCTGTCCTCGCACCTCCAGGACCTGGCAACCATCGTGAGGAAGGTGGATCGCAATGACATGCCCGTGGTTAACCTCAGGGTGAGGAGAAATTTATGTATCACTGTCGTGTTCCCTGTTTGTCTCAGTCATGATTCTTATGAAGTATTTATAACCTTCAATAGGTTTTTCATTACACGGGGTTAGGGCATGTCGCCCCCTGTGTTCCTGCAGGGTTAAAGTTACACTGAGCAATTGTAATAGATGATTTGTTTATTGTTGACAACCTCTCCACTCCTCTCCTCTCCTCTCCTCTCCTCTCCTCTCCTCTCCTCTCCTCTCCTCTCCTCTCCTCTCCTCTCCTCTCCTCTCCTCTCCTCTCCTCCGTGGGGGAGGGAGGGGAGTTGGTGCTTAGGTTTTGACTGGAATGTAACAGACTTTTTGTATTGTTTGTATTTGTTTAGTTTTTTTTTTTTGTCTTTGTTTGTGGATTATTCTATGATTTGAAAATGGTCCAATAAAGGGACTTTTAAAACCAAAACCTCTCCTCTCCTCTCCATTGGATTTTTTTTATTTTTGGTCCAAAAGACAGTAAGGAAAAGAGACTTTCTGTCTGTGTCCGCAAAGTTGGCCATCTGCCAACTTATTCTATTTTTTCTATTTCTTATACTTTATGTATATATTTTCTCCTATGTCTCTGTAATGTGTATTAGTGTTATTGTGATGTGATTTTTTTTCTTTTGAGCTACTGTAGCACAGAACTTTTCCCAGTGTGGGAAGTCTAGATTATCTTATCTTATCTCATGTTATGTTATCTTATTTCATCTTATCTTATGCAAGTTCTGGAAGGACTGGTCAAGGCCCGATTGAGGGTAGAACATTCCTATTACCAGATGATAGACCATCTCAGTCGTTTGAGGGCTGTGGGGGGCTGTTATGCTCTGTGGGGGAGGATGGAGAGTTGCTGGTTAATTTTTGAGCACTTTTCTATTTGTTTGACAGGTGTTTAACATTTTTGTGATTGTGATTCTTCTCTCAAAATAATCCAATGAAGAGACTTTGAAAACCTTCTTCTCTCCTCTCATGTCCTCTCAGGGTGAAGTGTTGTTCAGTAGTTGGATGTCCATCTTCTCTGGGAATGGAGGCACATTTGAACCCTCCACACCAATCTACTCCTTCAACGGACGCAACGTGATGACAGACTCAGCATGGTAAGTGTGTGTGATTTGTGTATGACTTTACCAATCAGTGGCCTCCATGTGCGCCAGGTGTTGCAAGTCGGTACACAATGCCCCAGAGAAGAGGCTAGGGAAAAATACACACAGACACAGGGACGAATGTGCAAACTCCACACAGAGAGGCTCTTCTTGTTGTGTAGCAACAGTGTCAACCACTGAGGAAACAGGAAGAAACTTCCTCACTTTAATGTGTCTCTTTTGTATCTTTTTAATCTGCCTAGCTCTCATTCTGTTTTAGCACAGTGGCAGCCTATAACTCCACTCACTATGTCTCTCCCCCTCCTCCCCCAGGCCAGAAAAGCTGGTGTGGCACGGCTCCAACACGGGGGGCATCCGCGTGACCACTAACTACTGCGAGGCGTGGAGGACGGCTGACGTGGCGGTGACGGGCCAGGCTGCGCTGCTGCAGACAGGGCGACTGTTAGGACAACACACCCGCTCCTGCTCCAACCACTACATAGTGCTGTGTATAGAGAACACATACGTGGGGAACACACATCAAAGGAGGACCTGAGGAGGCCGAGGAAACACACCCACTCTCTCTCACATTAACACACAGGCAGGCGTGCTGAAAGTGCAAGAGTAGAAAATGTGACACAGTGCACGTACATTTTCATTGGAATGGGAAACACATGCAGGCACATACACACATCACAATGACATATCACTGCGTAGAAATTCCTTTCAAGTACACAGACAAAAGGCAACTTTGTTTATACGTGCAGATGATATACGCTCACGTTTGAGGAAAAAGCACGCGCCTACACTCGAGCACAGAAAAATGAACACAATCAACGTGCACACACATTTGAGTTTCTTTCACTTTGTTTGGTTTCCTCTTCAGCGCCAATGTGTAATCCAACACTTTCATGTTATTATTTATATTCACTATGAATATATCATAGCACAGAATCATCACACAGGATATGTACAGTATAATAACTTAACAGATCATTCCCCTTAACTGCAAATCGGTTCTACTTTGTATTTTTGCTGATCATTTTCAAATATATGTCATCATATATGTCATTGTCTTAAAAAAATGTTCTTAATATTTTTCCTACAGTTCTATGCAGCTGTTGGTTTCCATCGATTTCCCCACAGTATCAAGTGTTCGTTATTGTTCTTTTCAGTGTAAAGTCACTGCTGCATGGTGATGCCGTTTAGGTGAGGATTGTTGTGTCACGGCCAGACCTTACAGGCAAGCTAGTGTATAGGTTGTTTTCTCCAAAAAATATTCTCATGCTCCAAGCAGAAGTCTCCACTTCAGTAGTACTTACACATCACACATTCCAGCTGTATTCCTATTTTCTGAAGGTTTTTACAGAGTAGTTTGTTATACATCATTCATAGCCTGATTTGAATCACATTTTATCTAAAAAAATATGGCAAACATGTATTTTTGTGAGTGATAATAAGAGAAAATTACCTTTCGTAAAACTCTAATATGTCAACACAATGAAACAAGAATTTTGATCCTGGCTTTGCCCAAGGTTTAGAGTTCTGTTCTGGAAATATGGATTAATGCAAATGAGTGCATAGGTCATTATATAATGCATCATTTGCATGTTTGAACATCACATAAAAAAAAAAACTAGTATTACAAAAACATCCCGTGTTAATGTAAGTAATCAACTCAGGGAGTTTCATGATACCTGTTAGTCAAAATGTGTTCCCTCTTCACCTGAAGTGTCTTGTGTTACCTCAGAACAACAACATAATCTGACAAAGGCTAAGTAGACTCCATTTCCAAATTGTAAGCTCATTTCCAAACACAGTGTTGTAGTGTGGGCCAAAGTCATGTGTGTTAAACAGACAGCTGAACAGACGTGTAGTTTTCAGGCTATGCAGAAAAATACAATAATTGTGTGTGTGTGTGTGTGTGTGTGTGTGTGTGTGTGTGTGTGTGTGTGTGTGTGTGTGTGTGCGTGCGTGCGTGTGTGTGTGTGCGCGTGTGTCATTTAGGAAGGTGATTTCTAGGCAAGGGATAAGACTGGCAACAATTTACATTTCTGATACTGTCAACAAACAGTGAAAAGACCCAAAACAGCTGGTCAGTGTAGTTTTTAGGGAGCACTAACTAAACAGGAGGAAAGCGAGTGTTTGTTTGGGATTATGTTTAGTGGGGGATTAATAAACATTTGGTGCATCAGCAGAACGCCGTATGTGTGACTGAGTCCAAATGAACTACAGTGTGTGTTCATGGTGATGAAGGAACACTTCACCCAGTGCAACAGTGTGGCTTAATGAGGTGTTTTTAATCGATTTTGGACAACTACGAAGATCAATGGTACAGAGGGAAAAGGTATAACAGTTGATATACACTCACACAACACAATAATAATAATAATGATAATAAATAACAGTTATTAGCAGGATAAGTTTATTGTTGGTTTTAGTCTTTAAATGGGATTTGTAAACAAAAAGGTAAATATAGAAAGTACTTGCACAATGTGAACTATTTGAAATACATACTGTGCCGTTTAATGGGCCATTTCTTTTGTCAGATGTTTTATTTGAGTGACCCATTAATGTCGGACATTAGCATCCATGTTTTACTGTCATATTTTAGATGTAAATACACTGTAGGAAAATGACTTCCTCATAGCAAAGTCAACCAATCATAGCGTCTCTTAAATTTCCTCCATCTTATTTTTCAGGCCACCAAGAAGCCCCAAAAAAAAATAAAAACAACTGCTTGGAATTAACCAAAACCATTTTACCACTAAAATCTTCTCTCTGTGAAAGCTAGAGATATTAAACACATATTAAAGAGAGTCATGCATTGATAAAGATTTAGGAGAGTACACAGATAATATGAAGGGCTTAAATCGTAAACCGTAGTAAGGCGCCCCGGCTGAAAACTTGACTCCCCAGCTTTGTTTACAATATGTTGCATCAGTTTAAAACATCATTGTCATCCCATAATCCAGTATGAAGTCCAAATCCGGACAATTTCTTTGGTGTTTTCTGCTGAACTTTAGTCCTGCTGCTTCAGTAATGATTTGAACTAGTTTCAACTTTAACATCAGTGCTCTACGGTTAGTATTACAGTTAAAAAACCAATGTGTGATTTGTATTAATTTATATAGTAGCAGGCCATAGTGTGAAAATATAGCCAGTTCATTTTCAAATTTGGATAATGTTGGAACATACTGTATGTATGTGTGTGTGTATATATATATGTGTGTGTTGTTATTGTCAAAATGTTTTTGTACTCTTTAGAGGTAGATTTTGTATGATGCACACTAAATGATTTAAGATTTTTTTCTCACCAAATGTTGATTTCAGACGTAGTTCCAGATGATTTAGGCCCATCTGGCTCGTGAAACGGTAGAAGTGGTATGTTTTCCTGATGTCTGATTATACTTACTGTTTGAACAAAACCTGAGCTTCTGAGGAAAGATAACGTTTGTACTGACCGCCTGGTGCTAACTGAATAAATGTGTTTTTTTATGTGGTGACTCCTTCAGTGTCCTCTTTACTCTATGTCAATCAAAACCTGTAAATATTATCCTCAGGTTTTGCTTTTCGATTTATGTTTAAAATTACACGTTGAAATCTATCAGGCAGATACGAAAACACTTTTAAAAAGGACCAGTGTGTACTATATAATGGCATTTACTAGCAGGGATGCAGAGAGCAACTAACCATAAAAAACTCTTTCCAAGTGTGCGGTAGAACCCGTGGTAGCCTTCAGTAACGGTAAAACGGGGTGTGGTGACCTTGTACAAACAACCTATGGGAAAGTTTTGGGGGAATAAATATCCCAATAATACTTAAATAAATCGGAAAAAAAGAACTAATGGTGAACAGTTTTTGATGCCAACAAAGCAACCATGTTTTAACAAAAGATTTACTTTATTAAATGGATATGTACAGCACATTCCTGGATCAAAATAGAAAATCATTTTCTCTTTATACTGAGAATTTTCTACGTTTTTTCTTCTAAAAAACAAAACAAAAAACAGAAAAAAAACCCAGATATTCAACAGGTGTGCTTCAATTTTCCTAAATGTTTTAAAAACTCCCCTTATTGCACCAGAGCCTTACAGACTTAAGTCCCAGGGTTGGCGTAAGGATATCAGCCTTAAAACAGCAATCACACCACACTGTACGCGTGTGTGTGTGTGTGTGTGTGTGTGTGTCTCAAAACAAGGACAAAGTAAAGACACTTCACTCGTCGATGCAACTGCTTCCACAACAAATATTATTCAAACAATAATTAGCTTAGAAAAGACCCCAAGACTGCATATAAAAAGGGTATCCATAAAATCCATAGCTTTAAAAGGAAAGAAAGATCTTTAAAATTGAAAGTGTGTGTGTTTGTGTGCGTGTGTAAGGGTCCAGATGTGCACAGAGGTGAACAATGAAGCCAAGAATTTAAGTTAGCCAAACAGCTTTAGGAAACACCTCACCAAGACCTGGAGGAACGTTGCAAAAAACCATCTTAGAATACTAAAACAATACACTGAATTTAGCAGGCACATAATGCACTTATAAGTGTTTTAAATATATTTTGACTCATCACGTGTTACAACTTTTTTTTGTACAAAAAGACAATTGATTGAGTTGTAAAGGAAGCTAATCAATCATCAGCCATGTGTGGTTGTCCAATCCTTCGCCACGCACGCAAGTGTCATAATGAAATGAACATTTTGGATGAAAAGAATCATGACATCAGTCGTGCATTGTCAGACAATCCCTAAGATCCTAATTGTTGGCTTGTACTTCAATTTAAGATGTCAAAAGTATACTATATAATACTATAAACTGTGTGAGCTCCCATATTCACAAGAAAAAAGAAAAAGCAGTTTAAAAAGTTCGTTAGTGGCAGCAAGAACAATGTTTTTGTTGCAACAGTGTATAATCAGACATAATCTCCTGGCCTGTACAATTAAAAACTGAAAGATTGACTTTGCCTCAGGTTGCTTTTGGAAACTGGAACACTATAAGTTAGGACTTCCTCACATGGTCCAGTTTATTAAATGTTGAGAACAAATGGATAACTATTTTTATTTTTAATAAATAGAGCCTCTGGCAGTGCGCAGTGACCAACTTTTGACTTTGGCGGTGTTGTTAACCATTAAAAATAAAAATGTCCAAAGGAAAGAAAAGGTTGTCAAACTTGATGGGAAATGATCCCAAAACAAATGGAAACATTAAAACCGATATCAATCCATGTTGGCCTGATTAACACCACTGATCCAAACCTGACAGAGCTGCCGTATTTTGATACAAATTATGTAATGCTTAAGAAACTGTGGTCAGTATGTACAAGCAATGCCATGATAGAAGGCCAATTTTCTTTATGCATAATTAATACACTAACACCCCCTAAAAACACAACGTGGAAAACGCAGCATCAACTGCAGTCAAACTAGTTTTCTACAGACGTACATGTAAATAACTTGGTATGCCCTAAAGCAGGAAGTAGTTGCCCCTGCAGTGCAAATCTGAGGCTCAAGTTTAAAGAGTACATGTCCCTGAGAACCAGAATCTATTGATTAAAGTGGTTTCCCAAAACACCAAAGATAATCTGCACCGTGACCAGGAGCGTGATAAATGGCAATCGGTTATCTGCTCTGTGTGTTCTCAGTCTACGCTGCCATGGAGTCCAAAACGAAGGCAACAGCAGCTCAGCTCAGAGAAAAGTGTCCTGCCTCTCAGCTGTAAGCATCCAAAGCAACATCTTAAAGAGGTGTAGATGGACGGTGCTAAGAGGTAAAAAAAGAAATAACAAAATAACATTGAGTCTATGGGCTGTATTAATGCTCAGACAGGAAACTTTGTAAAATGAAATTAAAATTTAAAAAATTAAGTAACGGTTTCAGTTCCTGTTCTTGTTTTCCTCTAAGCTAATTGTTTGGTTTCAACGTTCCGGCATGTCTGTTTTTTTGCCACTTGGATTTTCTCTAAAATGCATATTTAATGAAGACGATGCCCTTTTAAAAAGGCAGTTTCACTTCACTGGATCTTCTTTCCTACTATGCACATGTAACCCGACCAAGCTCATCAACAACTATATGAAATCATTATTTTTTTGTAAGACACAAAGACCTTAATCAATCAATTCTGTTTAGTACAAGGATTGATCTACGAAATCAACCTCTTCTGCACCCAAAGAATAAGGGGGGGGGGCACAAACAAGCATAAGAAGGCAACATCTCAGAGGGGACGCAAAACTACAACAGCCAGGTTGCATTGACATAAAAGAGGCGAAGGGACGAGGGAATTCTGTGTTGTGTTTTGAGTAAAAGTGGGCAGAATTTAGTTTGCTCAAGTGCAAAGGGTGAAAAGAAACTTTCACATTGATGAGGTTTTGATCAGAGATGCTGAGTCAGGCTTTAAAACAGCAGCTTTAAAACAACAAACACACCTCTTTCTCCTCGCGCTGACACGCTCTCACACAGACACACACACACACACACACACACACACACAGCTCATCACTCAGAAACTTTAGCTGCCTCAAAGTTGACAGCCAGCTTTCGGTGCTTCCTCTTGCCGGAGGAGCCGGGGGTGTGGCCTGTGGCTGGGACGTTTTGTCGAGGGGGTGTGTGCAGGACTTCATTGGTCTTGGAGACACCGTCTACTTGACCAGGACTGGACGAGGAGGGGTGCGGCTGGTCAACTCTACCGCCCTGGGGTTCACCCTGGGCCAGAGACTGGCTGTGCTGGTTGTGGGCTTTTTGGGATTCGTTTCTGGTCACAATGTGGGCGGCGCTGTAAAACTCCCGAGTGTCCTGGTTCTTCTTGTTGGCTGAGACTCGCTTTTTAGTCACCTAATAAGGTCAGAGGACAAATGGAAAGCTAGGTGACCATGATTGTAGCATTATCAGCATTAAAGGAATACAACACAAAATAGAAATACAGCAATAGCTCAGTTCTTATGTGCAAGTCTACCTGTAGAGGAATAAATTGGTTGTGTGAGCCGATGGGCACTGTTGTTGCAGGCGGGGGGCGGGCGGCACCAGGGAAGGTTCCTGCTGCTCCGTAGAACGGCTGGTTTTGATGGTGCGGAGGAGGCAGCGGCATTCTCCACAGAGGGGCAGGGCCGAAACCCTGGTGAGGCAACAACAAACCGCCTGGAGAAGAAGAGCAAACTCATTTGTTCATAGGGCTCTTCATCTCAGGAAAGACTCAAATGACAAAAAAGATATTACAATAAGAGAACAGACAAAGTGAGACGTTGACTGAAACGTTGCACAAAATGTAGACACATTTCCAAGACACATTGCAAAAATGTATTTTGTTGTGATATACGCTCATGACTTTTGGCAATGCCAAAAAACAACGGCCAAGGAATTGTAGATAAGAAGAATAATGCTGACAATAATCTTGCATGTACAGCCAAAGAAAGCTCCCTACCATCTACCACACACTGTCATATCTAAAATGTAACGAGAGAAGACTGACCTTGCTGGCTGAAGACAGGGCCCATGGCTCCTAATGGTGGGGGTCGTATCTGCCCCACTCCTGGGTATAGAGGGGGTGGGAGGGGGAAGCCAGATCCCACTGAGTTCTACAGATGAGCAAGAGACATGGAAGCTTTAATTGTAGATTTGTTCAACAATACCTACTAATGCACTCACACTCCCTTACAGATTGGACAGCTGAGTAATCACTTTACCAGGTGCTTTGTGAAAACCAGGTTTTAGCGATATCTAAATGTTATCCAGAATGATCACAAAGTGTTTGTCAACCCATTTAACTGTTAACGTGTCCTGTAACGTGAACAGTGTGTCTACCGTTTACCTCGCAGTCCTTGTGAGGAAAGATAAAACATTTGCTGCTATAATATCTTTCCGGATTTTAATTAGAGTTGTGTCTGGTATATATCATAAACATCTATTCAGTGTGTTGGCATCCACTGTTTTAAATGTAAATGTAAATGTGCTGTATTTATATAGCGCTTTTCCAGTTTTAACAACTGCTCAAAGCGCTTTTACATCTACAGGAAACATTCACCATTCACACACATTCATACACTGTGTCCGGGGCTGCCGTACAAGGTGCCACCTGCTCATCAGATAAACATTCACACACATTCACACTCCGATGCGCAGCACCGGGGGCAACTCGGGGTTCAGTGTCTTGCCCAAGGACACTTCGACAATGACTGCAGGGGCGGGGATAGATCCACCAACATTCCGATTGGCAGGCAACCGCTCTACCACTGAGCCACAGCCGCCCCTGTTTAACACAGGGTTGGTCTGGATGCCCACTAAGTAAGGGACTGGTCTAATCATAATTTTCTGAAATCATTGCAATTTTTACTGTCTTTTGGATGTTCTCAAAAAGAAATCTTCACATTTTTGACACCAACTGAGAGATCAAAAATATCTCAAAGGAGGAACAAATAGTGCAAAAGATTTCTGACTTCCATAGATCAAAATAAGACTATCTCTGCACCCCACTAACCATTGCAAGTACCCATTATCACACTTTCTAACAAACAAACACTCATTTGTGTGTGTGTTGTACCAGTCTTTGGAGGGCAAAAAAGGCAGCTTTTTCCTTGGCATCATTTTCGGATTGGCACTGAGGACCATGAACCATCAACCCATTGGACAGCTTCACCTGACACACTACTGTGCGACCCTGTGGAGACAAGAGACAACTTTAAAACATACACTCACACAAGGCATGCAAAAACAACCATCTGGCATACCTCTACACTATGCAGGTAAATAAATATATGTGTTGCAAACATCCATTGCACTGTGTTACCTGTCTGTTGCCTATGTAGCTGAAATCGGGTGGTGCCATTCCTAGCCCCACACAGACACACGTCAGTTCTGACACCTTACTGGCCAGCCCGGCGTTGGAGAGGTTAGCAGATACGGGCAATGAGGGAGAAGCCATTACAGCTGCATCACCGTGGGGGGCATTCATATTTGCTGCTGGAAAGAGGAAGAAAAATAGGATGGAGAGAGAATAAGATATTAGTTGTATACAGACGGGTGAGCATCCTGTTCCTGGGTATGGAATTCTGGTTGCAGTACATTTGCTTGTGATGTAGTACGTACCTAGTTTCTTGGATGATCGTCTCCTGTTCTGCTGCTGGCCACCGGTGTTATCTGTCTCCTGAGAAGAGGGACTTCCTGTTCCAGCACCGTCAATCTTTAGCATCTCCTTCAGCATCAGGGTTCCCTTCTGCAAAAAAACAGAAAGAAAAAAAAAAACAGGTCAATTATCTTGACCTGTCCTAGTACACACATGCATGTTCCAGAGAATTTCAAGTAACAGGTTCTGTTTTTGTGTACCGTGATGATCGCGCATATATATATATATCTATATCGATAGAGATAGAGATAGAGATATATATATATATATATATATAGATATATAGAGATAGATATATAGAGATAGATATATATATAGAGAGAGAGAGAGAGAGATAGAAAGCTTAAATAATATTAAAGCCATTTCATTTTATAATCAGGATGGAATAGAAAGATAACGCATGGCCACAGATTGTTGAAGAGGCCAGAACAAAGTCATTAAAGTTGGATTTAATCACACACATTGGTCAGCCAATAAGTCTGTTAACTGAACATTGTGAACATTTGTACTGTTATCATTTTCATTTCCAAAGTCAAGTTGCAAAATCTGCAATTTGAATTACAGCTGATATGATTAGCAGTGCGTTACCCAGCTGCAGTGACTTTGCAAAATCACAACACACCAATCTTGACTATCGTCTGGACCATTTTCCTCACATTCCCCATTTGCTCGCTTTTGTTTGTAAATTGTAAAACACATAAGCTTGGCCGAAGATTATTTTGTGGAGGATTATCACTGCCAAATATTCATTCCAGAATTTTAACCAACTAAATGCCAGTTTGTTTTTATAATGTCAGTGTTGTTTTTAATGGGGGAAAAAAAGAGAAAAAAATAATTATTTTACTTTTAGGCTATTTATGAGACTGTCATCTTAAGCAATCTTGATCTGGGATACTCACCAGGGCGAAGGACTGTGGCGACAATGGGCCATCTGACTGGTTGGTGGGTGCTTGTGGAGGAGCTGGAGGGGGTGGGGTCTGCTGGTTACCCGTGGAGATCTTGAGACTAGCTATCAGGTCCTCAAACTCAGTCGTAGCCTAAGTCAGAGAAATACGTGGAGAGGTGGAAGTGGGGAGACATTAGTTTACACATACTGTACCCTGTGGACAAACAATTTTGACCATTGTGGTTAAAAACAAGCCACTTGGTGACATTGCCTAGACCCTTGAACTGTTCCTTACAACTCAAGATGCACATAAAGTGATCAGAAGAAAAATCAGCTGGGAAAAAGGAGATTGAAAGTGTGTGTACCTTATTGGCTGTGTTCTGTGGGGGGAAAAGGGAATTGACATCTTCATTTTTCTTCAACAATCTGATGCCACCAACTGGGGTCTGTAAAGTATGCACAAACCATCAATATTCTAGCCACATATCCACACACATGAATATCACATATCACTTATACATTAGAGCAAAGATCTGCATTCAAACACGCACACACCAATACAGCTTACTGTACTCATAGAACACACATAAATATACATAAACAAGTTACATATATCCCTCTAGTCCAACAGCATTCTTTATATATTATTATTGCTGTAACACACATTTATATATTCTTCCACACATGCAGTTCTGGTTAATAAACTGTTTAAATCTTTGTTATGTGTGAGATTGTCAGCCTCATCCTGCTCTCCAGCTTGTGGCCTGTCAGTTTTGTGAGCCTGCAGGTATGGTCTGAACATGTGTGTACTTACAGCTTCGTTGGAGTGCTGGTTCTTCCGCTGTTGGGAAAGTCCTTCCTAAAGTTAGAAACACACATGGTTTTGCTTTAACGCATTGCATCTTCAAGAGTGGGTTTTAAAACGAACAATAAGTGGAAGAAGTTCAATACATTTGCCATCTTGTCACTGCCTGACGATGGCTAACCTAAAAATTTGGCAGAGGTGCAGCGTGGATGGAGCTGAGCCAGGCTCAATGAAGCCAACAGTCTATGGTTACACAATGCTCTTGCAGAAATGTAAGCCTGTTTAAAGTTAAAATAACCTGACCTGAGTATAACAAGTTCTGGAGAGGGACAGTACCATATTAGTCTTTTCTCACTAATAATATTTCAAACACACACTTTCACACACAGACGTACATTGTGCCAGTGAGCAGGAGGATTCAGAGGAGGACCAGAGTTCTGCAGAGACTGCCACACATTGCTGTACTCCTAGAGGAGAACAGAAACAACATTAGAAAACGTATTTTTGTACGGTCACATATTTAAAAGGGTCTATGGAAGTCAGAAAGGTTCAAACATACAGGTGACTTTGCGCTTACCTTGGACTGTTGTTTTTGGACAGGACCTTTAGAGGGAGAGTTCCTATTGCCCTGGGAGGCTGCCTTCCCCATACTATGTTTATTGTTATGCTACAAGGGTGGAGAGGTGGAATGGAGAAAGAAAGAGAGGGAATAAGAAATGGTTTGGTGAAACATCCGAGGCCTAATCCACACAAACTTTTCTGTTTGTTTTTAAAGGGTTTCTTGCCTTTGTTTTTTCTAAAAAAGAAGAAGACTACCCACATCCTAGAAGTCTGACCATAAACATTTTTACTGTTAATTATAATTTTGATCAGGAAAACCCTTACCTGTGTGGGTATAAAGGGTGAACGTGGAGAGTGATTCAGTCCAGACAACTGGCGCTGTGAGTTGAAGTTTGCGGCTGTGGTGGGCTGAGGTTTGACGATGGCGGTGAGTTTGTGGGAGGTTTGATCCACTCGCGTTCCATGGGACAAGTTAATGAGAGCGCAGGGAGGGAGGCGGTAACAACGAGGTGAAGTACACCTGAGGACAAAGGAGACATGTCTAGTTTAACATGATTCTGGTCTGGAGTGGAAGGTTCTTACTTCTATACCTAAATAATATATTTTACAGTTTACAAAGTAGTACAAGTATTAAACTTCGTGTAATTACCTAATGCAGAGACCTCCAGCAAATTCTTCATCAAAAAGCACTTCATAGAGAACCTCTGCCTCACGATCCGCTGAAGATAGAGACAATATAAGCTTTGAAAGAATTTTAAACAATATGGAGAAATCAGGATGAAAGTAATTACACTGTGACCTCACCTCCTTTGATGCCGGTGATAGTTCCTCTGAGTCCCAGTGGGACAGTGAAGCCCTCCCTGGTGTTGATTACTCTGTCAAACAGGCGATACTCTGAATCTGGGTCTGGAATCACTCCCTGCTGCTGCTCCAAGGGCTACACACAAACACAGACATTCATATTACATGTTTAATACTTTGTGAACATGTACTGAACATAGGCATTGAATAGCACTTATTTTAATTATAATCATCATCATCATCATCATTATTAATCATGCTAATGATCTTTTCTGATTTATTGTTTGGTCAATAATATGTCAAAAATTTGCCCTTCACAATCTCCTAAAGCTCTAAGTAACTTTTTCAAATGAATTGTTTATTTCCAACCAGCAGTCCAGAACCAAAAGACATCCAATTTAGGATCACAATAGACAAAAAAAAGAAGCAAAATGTACTCACCCTGAAGAGGAGATGAGGCTTGACTGTCACACGGACTTTCTTGGTGCTCTTCTTCACCTAAGAGAAGGATGGTGGGAGTGACACAGCGATAGAGAGAATGAAGAGAGATATGTGAGTTTAGAGACAGTTGAATTCACATAGAGAGAACTTCTTATAATAGATAAATGTTTTTGTCCACAGGAACTAGGAACCTTCTGAGGAACTCGTTGAGGGGTTTGTATGGTTGACAGTCGCTGGTTGGTCAAACACGCACAGCTACTTTAATTCACCGACCGCTTCATTCATAAAACAAGGAGGTACACTCATATTGATTTAGGACCATTTTCATTCTTTTTAAAGACAGAAGATGAGAGAGAGATTGGGCAGAAACAAAACCTTTTTTTCTGATGGTTTCTCAGTGGTTATGATGAAAAGTGAAACAAAATCTATTTTGTCTATGTGTGTTTGGATAAAATGGGCGGGCACACTGAACTGCAGGCTGCACAGTGTATTTACCCCGGCCTGCAACCACCAGCCGCCATCCCGTCATGTTGCTTTATAAGTCGGTGGACTAATTTGCCAAATCTTCACAGTTCTTTAGATCATGGAGGAAACACGCACAACAATCGTATGAAGGAAGATTCCCAACCAGTTCCTTCAAAATAGTTTTGGTGACCCAAAAATACTTTAGAACCTGTGTCGTAAACGTTTGAGACAGTTTGTCAGTCACCTTGGCCTTCTCCACAGCTTCCTCGATCCTCTCAACGATGGCAGAGTCCAGCACCTGTAGGTCACATGAAGTCCTGCCGATGGAGCTTACTGGGTGACTTTTCAACCATGAGGTGATTTCAGCAACCCTCTCCGCCCTGTGGTATCAGATATCACCAATAACAACATCAATTCAATTAATTTAGAACTGTGATTGCTGGAGGAAAAAAAAGTTCATTAGAGGTGGATCCAGAGGAAATTCTTTAGAGCTTATTTAGGCTGAGATTTCTCTTATTTTTATCTGACAGGGCTGATAAATATTTAGGTTTTCCTCAGAAGTTGTTCCACGGCATTGGGACTGAACTGTCATTATGCACCCCAATCACAAGAGATTTAATACTATCTATGTACAGTACGTGTTTGTTTTACCCATTCTGGTCCTCTTCAGGCCAAATGTCATCTTCATAGAAAACATCATCGTGACCGTTTCTTGACACCGAGTTAAACACCTCAGAAAATCTGGAAAAGCACAAAAGAATATTTAAAATGTTAAAATACAGCAAAATTCAACAAACAATTGTATTCATACACCCACTATTTCAGACTTTAGGAAGTTAAACAAGAATTCAACAAATTTCAATGCAACTAATCTATCCATGCTGCTATCACAGTCAAAAAGAATTAAGGACTCAGTTAACCGCAGCCTGACGGTAGATGAATAAATGTTCGCCCAGTTTATATTTATTTTTTACCTGTCCAGGTATTCGGCCAGTAGTTCCTCCACAGCAGCAGAGTAGAGCCACTCCTTTTCAGTTCTCTTGGTGTATCCAGGAACCTCCTCATTCTTCTTGTTGAACTTAAGGTTCAGGCCAACGTTAGCTTTTTGCTCTCCACAGGGACTGCAAACAATGCAGAAAGAAACAATGGTGCAAAGAAAGACAGTCAGAAAAAAGGAAGTTCTGATCAGTGAAACAAACAAAACCTTTTAAAACAACACTTTTCCCGCTTCAGTCCCCCTACAGGTTGGAAGCGGAATTGTCCCATTATGTCTTATTGGAACTACAGATCCGCTACCCAACCTGGCAAACTATCATAGTGCGGTTACAGCCGGTAGAGAGAGTGTTCACCCTGTTACAAGTTGATGAACCACTAAAACGATTTTGGAAATATTATTTTAAGTTACAAAAAGTTCTCTAGTGTTGCTTTAATGCAAAGGAAATGCAGAACAGCCATGCCAAAAAAGGCACATTGATCAGTTTAAAAAAAATATAGGCACACAAGGTTTCTGCCTGCGAGAGTGAAGGTAGCAATCTCCAATGGTTTGTTAAGATTTGCACATGCCTTGAAACTGCAAATTCTTAACACTTTATACATTTAAAAAAAGATTTATAGTGAGTAAATAAATATGGTAAACGTTGGCTTTAACCACTCACTTCCTCTTAGAGCCTCTACCAATGAAGATGCTTCCTGAGAAGCGGGAGACAAGGTAGCTGGTGATGCCGAGACGAGATGCCAGGACGTACCCAGGACTGTACTTCACACAGTACTTCTACAAAATACAAAGACATGCAGGCACACAGTACATACGTGAGGCTACAATAGGTGTGCATTGAAATTTTCTCAGGATTAACACCATTTCTTACTTTAACAACTTCACAAGTCTGTGTGTGTCTCTTACATGCTGATTCTGGATTAAGGGCTCCAGCTGTGGTTCCTGCGGCACATTGAAGACCACTCGTACCCGGCCGTCTTGAATGACATCACTGGAGTCTTGCACCTATGAAGCAATTAATAAAAGTGAGGGTGATTATCATATCAATAAGCAAACAAGCCAACATGTTGCTTTCCACAAATGATACACAATAACCAAGAAAACTTGCATGCATTCACTTGACATTGCAATCAATTTGATAAAGGAAAGAGAGTACAAAAAAAAAAAAACTTTTACTGTTACTGTCTTTGACTGTCCATTATTTCCACAATGATGTGATCATCTGACTGAAGCAGAAAAGAGATCACGTACCTCACCCATGGCACCGTAGTAAGGGTTTCCCACCATGAAGACAGTGGTTGCTGGAGGAAAGAGCTCGTCTAAGCTCTTAAAGCAGGTCAGACACGAGTAAAAGGCCTTGATGTTCTGAGAAGACAAAAGGAAACGTGGAATATGGTTCAGTGTGTAAGTGAGAGGGTGACATAGGTGGCGAAAGAGTCTTCAGCATTATCATTTACCAAGAAGTCAATGTGAATGTGCATCTGTATCAGTGATGACAATTAAAACATCTTACCATAACAAGTTCTGAAATAAAATCCTTCATTCTACTCTATGTCTGTATAATAAACACAAAATATCTTGTGCTTGAGCCCGGGGTATGTGTGCCACATTTCACAAAGCACTGCTTACGTCATTAACAGACACATACTTGTCTTTTGTAAGCTTTATTTGAAAGTTTAGATGGACTGAGTCCGTCTGCACTCCTCAGCCTGGCCTGTTTCATCTGCCGCCTCGCAGCCCTGCTGGGCAACACCACATCTTAGCACAAAATCTAGGACTGAATAGTACTGCAACTAAGTGTGTATCAGTATGTATGTATGTATGTATGTACTTGAGTGAGGAAAACCTCATGGAACCAAAGGACTTTAACAGGGAGTACAATCTGTCACTAACTGTAACCAAGGTATTTTTTGTTCTAAGCATTTTTTTTAATATATAAAAAGGTGCCCTGAGCACCAGTCAAGCTACCAGTCCACACTTTGTACTTTGGTCCATATGGAACATGAACCAGAGACCAGACTGAGCTTCTCCCACCGCACTCCATTCATGGAGCATAATTAGTCACAGGTTTCCATGAAAAATGTATCTGTGTATTCCTTTCTTGTTTTGTATGCATGTACCTTAACCACAGTCTGGTGGGCAAAAGGCAGGACCTGCTTGGCCCACTGTTTCTCAAGTTCCACCACCCCATTGGCTTTGGGGACATATTTCCTTCCTGTCAGCAACTGGCCATACAAAACCACCGACGTCTCATTCACGATGATGCCTTTCCTCTTCAAGAAACTACGAGAAAAAGAAATGACATTTATCATGTGTATTCATCAAATATGTTGTTGTTGGGTTTAATACATTACCAAGAAACTTAAAACCTTCTAGTGTGCAATTACAACGGCTTTAAAAAGGTATCTTAGCCACTAAGACAAGAGAAAGGCAGGAATGTTTAAACAATACTACTATGAAAATGTTTTTAAACAGCTGTGTTTCACGATTAATTCAGAAATCAAAGTATATTGTTTTGTTGTTCATCGCGCCTTACTGTTCAGTGAGACCCTGGACATCCTTCACCCAGTCCTTCTGCTCCTTGTCAGACAGGCAGGTGACTTTGGTGGGGGGAGGAGTGGAGGGCCTGTCATACACTCTTTGCACACCTGGTGGTTCCTCTAGACAAAACCTGCGAAATAGAGTGAAAGGTTTCACTTGTAATTGCTCACTCACCAATATAAAGACGATAGCTTAAGCCAAACAGATATGCATGTTTCATTTGGTGATCGTTGGTGAGGTTTCACCATCTGATATCATAAAGCCACTTTGTGTAGAATTTGGTATCCCCCAGTGGTAAATTGTAAAAGAATGTCTTCTTCAGCATCCAGTTATCATGAGGGTGTGTCTTTTCCATCAACAATCTTTTTCATTTCAACTATTATTGACTGAAACATCTAACATAAAACAACAGAAATGCAAACAAATTTTGAATCCATAGGTTGAATCTATCTAGATTGAGAAAATAATGCAATAAGGAAAAACAAACTTCCATTAGACACATTCAACACATAATTACTGCTTATTGGTCGGATATTAATTCTTACTTGACATCGCCATCAGAAACCGCAATGATGCGAGCTTCCTCTAGATGCGGCCAGTTGACAAACACCGGCTTCCCTAGTACTTGTCCAGCAACATCATCACATCCCTAACGAGGCAGAGGAAAAAAATACAAGAGGGATACAGTGTGATATACGCAGTGCTACAGAAAGAAGAATTAGTAGACAAGAACAAACCGGAGCTAACTCTGTTGGTTTTTTAAAAAGTATTTCATTGTTATCGATGAGAAGTCAAAGCAGTTGTAAAATTCTGAATTATTAATCTAGACATTTCATTTAAAATTCAATAACTAGTAAGAAGTATTAAACATTATTTAGATAAGACGTTCTGCTCACAATTTGAGTTTGTGTGTTGATGAGGCACACAACTCATGTATCTTTGGTTTCCTACATTATACAAACTTAAGTTAAAAGAACTAGTCAAATTAATCTTTGACTCCAACTTCTGTGGCCTTTCTTGAGCACCATCTAAAGGAAGCTTGAATCATTGCAGTGTCTGATGTAGATGGCAAGTAAACATTTGTATTGCAATAATTATGTAATAAAATATACACTTTAGCAATTTGCTATACGTTTTACCTGAAGAAAGACATTTTATAGACACATTTTGAGAAACTCTTCAATAACTTAAGTCAGCTTAAAATATCTTCAGCAAGTTTTTTTTTTTTTTTTTTTTTTTTTAAATGAGATAAACTCACTGCCTCGGAGTCCTGGCTCGGGAGGATCTCCAGCATCATGTTCTCCCCTCTGCTGCTCTGCTGGAACACAACCACCCCACTCTTCTTCTTAAAGAACTAGAAGTGGGTAAGCACATGAACAGGAGAGAAAGAGGCAGATATAAGACAGAGAGACAAGGAATGACTGACAATTTTTTATTATTATACTTCAAAGTAGTCTACAATAAATAAACCCAAGTTATTACTAAGATACTCCACATCAGACCCTGTGTTGGGGCTTAGAGCCTTTAAATGTAACCCAGCCATGCAACATGAAAATACATTATATGCACACACCCACACCCACATACCTTGTGTTTGATGTGTTGCAGTGTAGGGAAGCCACAAAAGTACAGAGATGAGCGGTCGAGACGTCTGCTGACGTGGTCCAGTTGTACATGCCAGGCATCCATAGGGATGTCTGCTTTCCTATAACAAACACACACAATACAGTTCCCCTGCAGTAAACATCAGGCTGAATGTGCACAAAGTGGGTATACTGGCTGAGTTGGTTCTCTGCTGTTGCGTTTGTGTGTAAAAGCATGCACAAATAGAGCTATTCACTGAACCTGCAATGTGACAGTAAAACCATGACCAATTCCATGCAGCAAAATTTAAAAGCAATCCTTTACTAGCTTTCCCTACTTATACTTTGTCAGCTGAGTTTGTATATGTTTAATGCAGCTTTTTTAGAAAAACAAAATCATCAGAAATTGTAACATCTTTATGCTATACGATTAGATTTGACAAGTGTACTTCCATCACTACTTTCACATTCATTACAGATCACACTGAAAACATGTCCATGTGATTGTTCTATTTCATAATAATCCCCATAAAAGCACTCAAATATAAACACTATATACAACTCATGTGTATATAATGTGTGTAATTATATACTTTCTGCATCGGATCTTGTGTGTCCTTGGTCTAGCAGACATGATGAAATGATATTATGGTATTTAAGTCAAAGACTATTAAATACATGTAAGTGTGTACCTACCTGACATGGCAGTGGACGATGTTGGGGAACAGCTGGGGCAGAGTGGAGATGTACGTGAAGTTTATTTCCGAGTCATATGAGTAGACGGCGCACTCTGTGTGACGATTCCTGGCCTTCTCTTCTTTGGTCATCTTGTGATTATAGGGCTCCATGGCTGCTAGTAAGCACCTCTGTTCAATAAACACACAGCATACATATGAGTATGGCTGCTTTAACACAACTGTGGCAGGAATATTTCACACTATAATAGTGTGTGTGTGTGTGTGTGTGTGTGTGTGTGTGTGTGTGTGTGTGTGTGTGTGTGTGTGTGTGTGTGTGTACCTCATCTATGAAGGGAATAAGAACCACAGCCTCCCATTCCTGTTGTTTGCCATTGAGGTCCGTTTTAAAGTCAACAGGGTAGTACTCAATAATGGGTGAATTTTCACTGGTCATCAGGTGCTGAAACATCAAAAATAATAAATTGTCATCTTTTATCATTTCATGGTTGGATTTTGCATAAACACCAATATTTGCTTCTATTTAAATATTGTTCCACGTGCAGACACATTTGCAATATGTTTACTTCTAAGTACACAATGCAGTGCAATATGGTGGCCCAGAGGTTGGCACTGTGGCCTCAGAGCAAGAAGGTACCAGGTTCAAACCGTGGTTGTCACAGGCCTTTCTGTTTGCATGTTCTCCCCTTGTGTGCGAGGGTTTTCTCCGGGGTGCTCCGGTTTTCCCCACCCCTAAAAATATGTTCCCCTCCCTCTTTACCAATCTGTTGTGTGGTGAGCATCTGGTGTCGTAAGGCTGCCTTGAATCACCCAGGTGGGTGCTACACATTGGTGAGATTCATTCTGCCCCCGAAGAAATTTGAGTTTCAATGATAAAGCACGACATAAATGTAATGAATTTATTTAATTTAACTGAAATCCCCAAAAATACCCTGTAACTCTCAGGCAGCAGCTCCTTGCTGGCAGCAGGCAGGACTGCCAACAGTTGCTGGAAGGGCATGAAGGGTTTCCCCAGGTCAAAGGTCAACTTTAACTCTGATATGTTCCTGATGTCAGACAGGAAGGGAGCGTAGTGGTAGGGGTAGTACCTAGAGAGGCATACATACATTATTTAAAGAAGGATTTAATAATAGAGCAAACTTAAAGAGTGCTGAAATGAAAAGGAACAAAGAGTGGAGAGTAAGACGGATTAAAATAAAGTTCTCACCAGCTCCAGGACTGAACGCCGTGGTAATAGTAGTGGAGAATCCACTGTATACCTTCCACATAACACTTGGCCTGCTTGGCTAGGAAGTCACTGAAAATGAAAGAATAAACATATTTAGGGTCACTTGCAAATTACAAGTTGATGTATGGGCATCAACTACTTTAAAGAGCAACAGAATGTTTACAGACAATTATATGTTTGACGTTACATGTCCAATCATTATTCATGTATTCTTTTCCTGGCCTGCTGAAGGTTAGCAAAATAAAAAAGCATCTGCCAAAAAGGATGTTACCAAGATTACAAACTGAAATCTTTAACATAACTGTTCACAACACCCACTTGAAATGATTTCTGGTGTATAAAATCAGGTATTGTGTGAACCATTTTGTCCCTTGTTGTCTTTGTCTAAGCACTTAATATTGTTAAAAAAGGACTGGAGGATTTGGATTTGTAGACTTTTCTTGCAGATTCTTAAGCTTTTTTGTTTGTCCATGATCTGTGAGTCCTAGTCATCATTTTGATATCTCCTGTAGTAAGTCATATTCTTCTATACAATGTATGTTTGTGTGTATGCGTCGATGCACTCACTCAGACACGACATCTACGCCCATCTTGGTCATATAGTAGGTGCGCTTGTATTGTCTGAACTCAGTTTCAAACATATCCTCCTCCTCTTCCTCATCATCACCTACTCCTCCTTTTCCTTCTCCAATCACTATTTCTGATGAGGTAGAATCCTACACACACACACACACACACACACACACACACACACACACACACACACGCACGCACACGTTATTACCTACAAGGATACTTGACTGAAACTGTACATGAAAACAATGGCTGAATGAATGCATACTTGTGTGTATGTGTGTGTGTGTGTGTGTGTGTGTGTATGTGTATGACATGACAGCAGACCTCAATCTTGTTGGTTTCTTTACTGGCAGCTTCCCTTTCTGCTGCCAATCCGGCTGCCTCATTCAGATACTTGTTTCCAACTTTACTCTCAAACCACTTCAAGTCAACAAATATCTCACTGAAATGTTCCCGGTCAAACTAGAGGAAGGAAAGGAGAGGGGGAAGAGAACAGACTTAAACAATCATTTATGGTAGTTTCTTGAATATATGCCATGAACATACAGTATGCCTATCATGTGATAGTTCATTAAGAAAACCACTTAATCTAACTTTACACTAACTTTGTGACAAACCTCTCTGCAGACTACTACTAATGCAGAGATTTTTTTTCAGTATGCATTGCACAAGCACTAAAACCTGCTCTTTAAGGTCCCATAGTGTAAAAAGTGAGATGTACGTCTTTATTACATTCCTCTAGGACTTCAGTGCGATCGTGATGTCACAACTATACGATAAGACTAGAAAATGTCGTCACAGTCATTCCCCTGCCCCAAAAAATATGAACCTGAAGTATTATACATTAGTAGTGTATATACTGTACATATATACATAGATAGATAGATAGATAGAGTAGTATATAATACTTATATTAAATATTCCACATTGGTTAGTACTAAATATAATAAGTACTGAATCAGTGTTGTCTCACCTCAGCAAGCTTCTCAATGTATTTCTCAAAGTTTCTGAGATTTAGATGGCCATTCTCATTCAGATAACCTGAGTCAGAAAACAGAATTCAGTTTTGTGTGTATGACATTACCAACACTTGAAACTAACTACTCACTTCTGAAATATAATATCAAGACCATGAGAAACTCAGCTACTTGCTTTACACACAACCATTTAACTCATTTAAAATAAGTGCTATGTTATGTTTATTTGTGTGTGTGTGTGTGTGTGTGTCTCTCACCCCCCATGGTGGGCAGAGCACTGATGTACGTCTTGTACAGCAACGGCAGAGCATCATGACTGATGTGCAGATTAGGAAGGTGAGGGATGAAATCATTTCCCACTAGGAAACCCATTAGAATCCAGTCGTCTATTATTCGCTCCAAGTCATAATCCGAACCAATCTGAGTCTGTAAAACAAAAAAATCAGGGAAATGATATGTTTGTTTCCATAATTAGCCTGGGATTTTTTATGATTATCCTGACTAGTCCAGTGCCCTTTGAAAATGTGCCTTTTCTCACAGCAACGCAATACTACATACTGTTGGCAAATAGCTTTTATTGAGTGTCCTCTTAGCGGAAAAAAAAAGACACTGAAAAGCATAGGGCCTTTTTTTTTGCAATGTTCCTTTCACCTATCCGCTCGTGCTTCAGGAAAGGGAAGAGAAGTTATTTTGGTATTTTCAGCAATCGTGTAGCTAACATTGGAAGCAGGAAAAGAGCTAAAGGCTGTTGCAAAGCAGTCAGCATGTGGCAGCTGTGCGTAACATGCAAGGTTTCCTTCCCACCAACCACACTCCCAAACATATACACGCACGCATACATACAGATTTGTCTCAATTTATTAGATAGAGTAATAGTGTGTATGTGTGTGCGTGTATGTCTCTCTCTCACCCTGAGCCCAGAGAACTCATAGTCTATGTACTCCCTCATAAGAGACAAGTGAAGCAAGTGAAAAGTTGTCTCCTCTGGAGCCGATATCCTAGAAGAAAAGAAAAAAGAAAAGGGATGAGAGAAGAAAATGAAACTGGTAGAAAAGAGGATGACAGAACTTGCAGGTAAATAAAACTTGGGAAAACTAAATTAAATAAAACAATTATAAAAAAAAAAAAGAGAAGTAAGAGAACCTTTTCTGGTTTTTCTTTCCTCCAAAGCGGACCTCTTCTCTGAGCAGGGAGAAATTTGGCTCATGGCTGGTCAAACCCAACATGATCTACAACACAGAGATCAGGACAATGTGAGCATCCAAAGAGAGTGGGAGCACTAATGTACATCGTGATCTCAGGGAAACATAAACCCTACCAGGTCAGCATCCAGGCCATATAGGCAGTGGCGGGTGTTGGGGTTATGACTCGGCTTGGAGTTCTCTGAGCGAATAAACTCCATGATCTTGTGTTCTCCCTCCCCTGGAGTCTGTGATGAAGAGAAATGCAAACTCAGTACAAGCGATATTGTCGCTGTAACAGAATTACAGTAACTGGACAACAACATTGTTGCAGATGTTTGTGTCACTATAACTGCAGTGGACATTTTTTTTCTTTAAAACAGCTGTTTACACACCTCATGGCCAGACAGGTAGACGTTGACATTCTGCCATAGCTTGTCAGTGGAGAGCTTGTTGTGGACAAAATACTTGAGCTGCTCCTGGAGTCTTGCCATGAAGTCAGTGCCTGGAAAAGGCTAAAGGTTAAAGGAGTTGCTGCCAACTTAACAGACACATTTACATCTGATATGTTAGAATTGTGTACATGTCTTGATGTCTTGGCTGATGTGAAAAATGACAATCAAACTGTGGTATGGATTTAGCAAGTGGACCAAGACTGCTGGAACAGAAGGGTATCGAACCACTGATCAAACGTTTTCCTCTCCTGTTGTAGTTTCCGTAAGTCATCATATGTGCCGCTTCAGAACACCGATCTAATACCAGTGCTCTTTTTCTCTCAAAATGTATAATCTACATTAAATCTCATTTGTATGTAAAATAAGAAAATGACCTGGATTATAGTGTGGCTGCTTCTTTCCAGTCACTTTTAAATGAGGAACTGTACAAATACAAGGGTAGGCATGCATAACAACCTAGATTTTCCTCTGGGGAAAATCCCTGCACAGGCAGTATGTTAGCAAGGGTTAAGGAAGGTTTTTTAAATAAATGTATAATCTGCTTATACAGGTCAGTTAAAGGATCTTTTTCTTGACAATTCAACAGTTTGGGTATGCAACCAACCCCAGAATACAAGAGCGCAAAATGCAAAGCTTGAGTTAAGCGGAACTCTGACACTTGTAAGGATTGACTGATGTGTTGCTGGAACAACAAGTTGTCCTACATGGAACCAGCAAATTCACGTTTGTGGGAACCTGGTAATGACTCGCTGAAGTGTCACACAGATGGAGAAGAAAGTCATTATGATTCCAAAATAATTTACATATTCAACATGATCACTTTTCTAGACTTCTAAAAAGTGTTCCTATTATTGTAGGTTAGAAAAAAATGTTTTCCATTTCCTGAAATGAACAGGTGTCTTTACATGCTCTCCCAAAACTCCTTTTATCAAATTTAGTGTGTGATGTTCATTTTGTGTATAGCTTGAGAGCATTCCTACCAGGGGTAATACAGTTGGAGTCAAAGCGAGCCTCTGTGGGAAGCACCTCTCCTTTTTCCAGAGCTTTTTTTATCTTGTCCTCTGCTTCTTTGGCGGACCTAGACACACAGACACCCACACGCAGATATAAAAGAGAGCCAGCCAAACTCACAGTCTCAAGCTGTCATCTTGTCTGAAGTCTGGTTTCTTCAATGTTTACCAAAGCAAATGTTGAATTGGAGTTCTAGTTTGTTTGGGGCTCATTCCGTCTTATTAGGCAGCACCACAGACATCACCGCTGAACCACAGAATTATACCAGACATTGTATAAATATATACATTTGCAATTATAGTTGTCATCTTTATCAGATAACCAAAATGTGAAAATGAGAATGTGCCATTTTTTACAGTTGCGGTTTAACATGACGGTGCAGACATATTCATAACATTCCATTTCTTAAAAAATAAATAAATAAAATAAATTTAAAAAAAAAGGTCCATGCCACTCCTCTTGCAAACATTTTTGCATTTTTCATTCAGTCACCACCAGAAATGGTACTTCACCACAAATCATGTTATGTTTAATACGCCTGTTCAATTGTCTTTGAGATCAAGAGGAGAAGATTCGGTGTGAGGGCTATAAGTTTATAAATTTTACTATGGGGTAAAAATCTTTCTATAAAGTTTAATGCCACCCAATACACAAACAGAATTAAGAATTTCTCCATGTTTCATTTGTCCTAAATCCATGTCTACCTGAATCTCCGCCCTCTCTGCTGGTTCATCTTTGCCCTTGGTGCCACCCCATCCACCGCCATGAAGAAGACTTTGCGAGGCTTGATGATCCTGAAGAGCACTTCCAGGTAATGGAAGATGTCAGCAAAGATCTTTTCCTCGGAAATGCGAAAGTGGACATCCTCGTCGTTCGGGTGGGAACACTGATGGATAATCCCATTCATGTCCAGATAGAGATTGTCAAATTCTGGGATCTGAAGGGAGATAGAAACAAAGACACAATTGCAATGACCTTAAATAAATTGTCAAAATGCATTTCTGTACAGTGACCAATTTGTAAAAGCTGTTGGAACACATCTCTCAACAACTAAAACATTGCAGCGTGTTTTGTTTAAACATACAGTGGTGTGTCTGCAAAAGGGCTGCACAATTAATCACAATTTTAATCGAAATCGCAATATGGACTGGTGCAATATTCAAATCACAGATGGGGGCAATATTTGTTGAGGGCAAAATCGGTGTCAAACCATTCTGAATGAAGTATTCTGTATTTGTTTGGTGCAGATCCTCCTTTAAGATTTAACATTAGTCTATGAAATTGCAAATAAGGATACGAACATGATCATTCCCTCCAATATTGAGAATCATTTCGCAACATCAGTCAAAATAATAGCAATTTGATATTTCCCACATATCGTGCAGCCCCAGTCTGCAAGGGGGTCTCCTTCCCATTTTGAAAGAGCCATAAGTGAAAGTGTCAACTCATGTCAGTCACCAAAGGCACTCTAGTGGGCTCATCCAGCCTGATACAGAAAAAAATAACCAACAAACTCTCCCCCATGACATTCACATCCAAGTTGAAATCTAGGTAAAGTAATAGAGGGAAAAATGTAATGATAGTTTTTTAAACTGTTACTGTTGAGTGACACCAAGTATCAGAGAACGGAATGAAACATATTTTCCATATCAAATTTAAACCTGGTGCCATAAAATGTCCCTTTAATGTCTTCACGCAATTTCAAAGGTGGCTTACGCAATAAGAGCAACGTCCAGTTGATAAAACTGCTGCTCAAGCACTGAAATACTATCTGCCCCACTACACGGGGAACTGGGTCACTAAAGTCAACTCCATGGCCGCTGAAGTAGCCTAAATAGCTAAGTAACGTAAGGTTAATTCATCAACTATCTAGCTACAGACTGACCACATCCCTTTTACATTTTAAACAACTCTACTGCCATTGTAAAGCATAGTACCTGTAAACTAGCGTTAGCTGACAACAATAACTAGCTGCAGCCTCTTTAACGCTCCATCTCTTTTTAGCGTAAAGTTGGGTAGCTAGCTGACTGTGAGGGGTTTATTGTTGATGAGAATGTTCTAGCCCAACAAAAAAAACTAACTACCCGGTGGAATCATATGTGACGTTGCAAAGTTATAACTAGTCACGTAGACCGGTTAAGCATTAACATGTGTATGCAAAAAAACAAGTGAGTTAACGTTAGTGTTGGAATTTGGTAAATAGCGTCACGTCATGTTGTGTGTATCGTTAAATAAATAATGGAGCCAGAAGTTAATAGCACGACTTCTGACCTCTCTAAAAGCAAAACATTGTTAAGCTAACTTAGGTAGCTACGTGGAATTGAAAGTTCTACGGCCCGCTTCCGTTGCAATTAGCTCGCTAAGCTAATGTTGCGGTAACGTAATTTTCCTTAACGTTAGTTTCCTACCTGATGTTCCTTCACAACTTCACTGAGACAAGGATAGCGCTCTGAAATCCATCGGTAAAATTTCGGTACTCCCATCTTCACCACGAAAGCCTCAACCTCTGGATGAAATTAGCAAACAGTCCGATATGAAAAAGATGTTTGTCTATGGTAACATGAGAACAACTAGCTAACGTTAGTTGCCTGTGGTCCTTCTGCTAAAATATTCCGCCGCTACTCTGAAACCAGTAGTTCCATTTGTTGTTTCCGCCTCTCCCTCCCTGTAGTTGTCCCTATGGGAACCGGTCTTACAATACATTCATGATGTAAACCCCCACCAGAAAATAAATAAGGGAGTTAAAAATAAATAAAACAAAGTAAAATGTTCAAATGTTAACTTTCTGACAAAAAAATTAGCTAGGCCATTTAAAATTCAATCATTGCATTTACAGAAGCTAAGAACGCTCACAGAGCACCGGGAGAACAGGTGTTGTAGCGAAAGCTGTGACCCATCAGAAACTGTGACCAGCAGAGGGCGCTGCTGCACATCGTCTGCCCGTGCGTGGTAGACAATGGAGGGCGAAGAAGAGCGTCTGCGCCAACGAAACAGGAATACGTCACATCCAAGGGTGCAAGCTATCCGTGATTTGTTGTTGCTTCCTAAAGAGAACCTCAGACATAGTAACATATGTTTATCTGAAAGTAAATTCAATTTATTAAGTTACATTTTCTCTAAAATGTGAGTGCATGTGACCATACTGTAACTGCTTAATAAATGAGCAGGTAATTACCGCAAACTCCAAAATATTGTTTGGGGTGGTTATGTCCTGCCTTCACTTATCTGGACATATCTTTTCTTATTTATAGTCATCACAGATCGAGTACCTCAGAGGTCACAATATTTTATAATAGGCTATTTTAAAAGTCAGCCACGAAACAAAAATCAAAGCAAATAAATGACAAACTCCTATGAAAGCCAATTAACAGCCAAACCCGTTTGAGTTAAATCATATGCGCTCCTTAGCCTTACCCCAGCTTTATAAATTAAACATGTAATATGGTTTGTCAAGATTACAAATAGGATATTAGGCCTACATTCAAACAGACAGGGCAAGGAACCAATCACAGGTCTCTGTTCTTCTGTCACTTCCGTCAGTGGCAAAACACAGCGCAAGTCGAAGCAATTAGCCATGGTCATTTTATTTTACTGCTGGCCAAAGGTATTTTTCTGGGGGAGTGGGTGGAAGTTTGTCCTCTGAATCAGAATTTTACTTGATCCTAATCTCTTGCTCTGACTCTGGAAGAGTTTTGACCTTGCCCTAGAGAGATTATAAAGATATATATGGTAAACCTCACCTACTTCCTCTATATTACAGAAATTACTTTTAACCTGTATTCCCCCACACACACCTACTTTCTCTTTATCAAGCCATCTTTGGTGCCTGTCATGTCTGATATATACTCAGCTTGATGTAGCTTTACGCAGGCCTCCGTTTAAGTAGCTGTAAAATACAATGACCACTGTAAAATACAGTCACTGCTGGAAATGTGCAAAGTCATGGTCAGGAATTCACTTGATAGAAGTGTGACGGCTTATAAACTAGTCACTCTTCCTCTTCCTCTCACACACAGACATTAGCTGAAGAGAGTATCACAGTGGAAATCTTTATTAATCAATTGAAAAACACATGCACATACTGTATACATAATATGAAGCAGATGTCTAATCAGCAGGTGAATAGCCTGGTTGCATGTATCCAATCAAGAGCACACCTAAAGCAACTAAACATGTGTGAGGACAGAAATCAATGTAATTGGTTTGGTGTGATCCTGCCTGTTTATAATTATTATCTAGAAATAGAGCAGTAGTTAATGAGGAAAATTAAAGTTACCTGCATTCCCATCACACGCACATTACACAGGATCCAGTTTAGAGCTGGTTTCACAGCCTTGGTCACATTGAGAAATGTGGCTGATGGCCACCAGCATCATTTTCCATCAGTGCCTTCAAACCACTCTGATGGAATGGTGTCCACCTTAGTGTCTGCTACTGCTTTCACTCGTCTGCTGCCCTCAGTCAGCAACACCGTCTCTTTCTCTGTCACATTTTAAAGTTATTTTTTATTGCTTGTAGAAATGCTGTTATCACCCGTATTATTAAACCACTAAAGAATACAATGAGAAACGTCAAATAAGTGTTTTTTATATAGAACTCCCCATAAACTGCTGAGATATGTTGCTGTTTTAATTGAAAACAGAAGATTCCTTTAATCCACATGACTGAGTTTGTCTCACACATTTCCCTGTGTAGTGCCTGTGCAGTTTCAAACCACTGCTGCTCTCTTGTGGAGTTGTTGTGGTAGCACACACCTGCAACATGTCGATATTGTTTGACAGATATCTTAAATTAACAGTTTGACATCGCAAAATGTAATTTCCACTTAATTTGCACCATCCTGGCAGCATTGTAGACAGCTTTAGATAGATGACTCAATATTTCAGTGTACATGTATGCTACTCAGCAAAGTTGATGCAAGTCCAGCAACACAATCAGATGCTCATCTGGTATGGAATTACACAAAGACTTTACAATTACAGACACACTCTCCACATTACACCTGTCCCTAATCCCATTGCTGTACATGCAAAAATCCTGCAGTCACCATAGAGCTATAGGTGATATTTAGACAATCAATATTTAAACCATATACCTCAACATCATTGACTATAAGTGCTTTCACAAACTGAGATTGTTCAATAAATAATTCTCCGTAATGTAGGTAAAATAGCCTAACTAGGTGATAAAGGCAAAACAGCTAGAACAATCCCAGAAGTGGAAATAAAATAAATAAGTCATGCAAGTTCAATCAAGATAATGCTTTAAATGGCAAAAGAAAAATCTAATAAAATTTGACCAACACAATTGTTTCCAAATAATTTATTCAGTTATACAAATACAAAACACCTCTCACTCAAGTTATCATAAAATAGGTATATCTCGGTGTTTACCAAATCCTCTCGATGCCAATGTTGTCCACATGGATCAGCCATCCACAGAAGGCAGATGTTTTAACCCACAGTATGTACACTATCTACTTTATAAGACCTACAACTGATTCTGGAGGTTCTCATTTCTCAACAAGCAACAAACTGCTCACATATTGTGAAAAAAAAAAATCCAGTTTGATGTAACATTGAAGATCAATGCCTTAAATTACATGACAATCGCTGGGATCAGACATAACGTGTCCCGTCTCACGTTGTTTCGACAACAAAAGAAACATCAGGAGTTTTTAACATTTCCATAATCCGTTGGTCGTTCTTCTGTACACTACTCCACATTCTACACTCTTCAGCCAGAAAAGACACTGACGATACGCTTGACAGAATAAAATTCAAGTCATATTTATTAAAAAATCGTGCTTCTCCCAATTGGAAAAAAACCCGAAAACTACACATAAAGGGGGAAAATAAGGAGGTTGACAAACAAGGGGGGGGGGGGGGGGGGTAAAAGCTCCATGTAAAGACATAATTTTTGCAGGTCATTTCGTCTTGTGCTTTGGCCTTTAAAAAAGGAAATGCATCACACTTTTAGCATTTGGCTGGATGTTCCCTTGAGAGAGACAGCTTCATTAAAAAAGGTACAAGTGTGGATCTGACCTAAAACCATAAAGAGACATTCTATTGTAGCAGATCTAACTTTACGGAAAAGAAACCAAATGCTTTCTGAGTCTCTTGTTCCATTTGTGCCCCAAGCTAGATCCTGGTTTTTGTTTTGCTGTAAAATGACAGCACATCTTCGCCTGCTATACTGATGTACTGGTCCAACGTTTTTCTTCTGTAGCTCATTAAAATACGACAGGTTCAGTTTATTTCAACTCTCCCGGTGCTGTCGGGTATCCTAGTTCGGCAGACAACCTGGGCTCTCCCTGAACCAGACTGATCCTCCACCAAACAAAAATGCTGATGGTAGTTCTATCACACACTGAAGACATAGTGGCCCTTCAGACAAGCTCAAGGACCTGTGTAGGAAAAAAAAAGACCTGTTTTATCATCTGTAGCACGCAGTCACTGGAGACAATTAGTTAAAAGAGTAACATGAGCGTAGTCATTGGTTTAATAGGCAACAATACAAGTGCCACATGAGGTCCAATAATACAGACCGGAAAATTAACTTTGCTCTGTTCCGTGACTCTGTAGACTGGACATGTAACCTCAAAACCACAGTCAAACTAAAATACATTACAAAGTCTAAATACATTCTTTCACACTTATCCCTGGTGGCATTTAGTCATTCATTTGCAGTCAATCACTGGGAATGCTGCTACAACCCTGTACAGCAAAAGGCAAATGGCTTTCTGTAGTGCTGAAGCCAAATGAAGCCTCCTGATGCTTCGTGAACCATTTTCCTTATTTTCTGAGCCCACTAGGCAGCGCACTCCATTCAACAAAGGGCTGAAACAAAAATTAGGCATTCCTTGAGCCTTTTCCAAGAACGCCATCTATTGGGCTCAGAAAATAAAGACAATGGTTCACAAAGCTTCATTTGGCCATCACTAGCTTTGTGTGTACTCATAGTTTACATAGGGACTAGTGTCTATGAGTACAAACAAATGTCAAAGGCCTTACATTTGGATTTCTGACGCGCCTTTTCAAACATAAAGACAGAAGTGCAAAAAAGGTTCCTAGTGTATTAGATCTGAAAAGATTGGTTGGTCAGTAATTTTTCAAGCAAAAATGTCAATTTGTTTTCAAAAACAGTAGTCCTACAAGTATAAGCAGGTTTTATGTAGAACTTTAAAAACCCAAACCTTGATCGTTCCTTGGCTGTTTGCAGCGATCAGTACATTTGACTCCTGTGGGGGAAAAAAGTATCACTAATAAAACACAGCATTGTACTTAATCCTCATGGTGTGATCTTTCTAGTACAACGTTTTGTAAAATTAACAACAGTGTAATAATAAGGTGAACTCACTCCATCCGGCATGGCTCTCCAGCAGACAGCGCTGACAAACTCATTGGTGTCGTCCTCCTTCTTGTCTTTGTCCAGCACACTCTTAACGGTGTCAAACTTAAATGTCAACAGCGTCTTGGAAAGTCCTTTGTAGTATAGGTACAGGGAGTTGTTTTCACTGCCTACACACACCCACACAGACACAATTTCGATTTTGAATTTAATAAAACATTATTTGATTCTGGTTTTCTTGCAGTGGTGCCCCTGCACGACTGTCATGCAGCATTTCATGGATTATTGCTCAGATTCATTTGCAACATGGTCAGTATAGGCTTTTTGTAATGAACTAAAGGCTTACCACAGGCAACATAGTCACCATTGGAGGCCAGGCCTACAAAGTTCTTCTCGTTGATGTGACCCTTGAAGGAGCGCAGGCAGTGAGGCTTGTTTACATTCCACAGCTTCAGCTGACTGTCTGTTGAACTGTCAAATAAAAGATGTAAATACAATAAGTCCAGAGGTGTGGGGCATTTGTGACATGACTTGTAAAACTGCATTTTACTAATCTGTGGTACAATATTACTTATTGTCAGCATGTATATCTCTGTGAAATGAGTAGAGAAAATTATAAAATGAGCTACAAGTCAGCATCTATTTTTGTATTTGTAAAGCAGTTACTACAGAGAATACATTGAAAGCCATATAGTTTATAATAGATTATGTAAGCGTCTTTTCAGAAGAAATATAAAGATGTTATTTCTAAAACTCTGTTGTAACAAAAAAATAATTTCAGCTCAGTACTGCTAAAGATATGGCAGACTAGACTTACGCAGAAACAATTTCCTCTCCATTGACAAACTTTGCGTAAGACACAGCCTTCCTGTGGCCTTTGAATACCATGATTGGCTGCTTAGTGTTGCGTAGATCATAATAGTGGACACAGTGATCTGCGAACAAAAACAACAAGGCAGGCGTTGAGATGGGAGGGATGAGAGAAGAGGGGGGAGGGGCTGCAGCTAACTGCGTCAGTCATATCCAGTAACCACCAAAGCAGGCGGCCATTGTGAAATGATGATGTAATACCTTTGTTGACATTTGATGAAATATGTGTTTCTTATAAGCTATGTGCTCTCCATCAGTTCTTTTTTTTTTTTTTTACGGTACACTGCCTGCTGGCTTTTGTTCCAGTGTCTTAGCTCTACTCCTGTAAACCTAATTCGCAGTCAAGGAGGGGTTTCCTTTTTCAGGCTCAGTGGACTTGGACTTTAGAGACACAGGGAATGGGCTACATAAGCCAGGGAAATTCACCCATGGATAACACATGAGTTTGTATGCAGCTCTGTCTGTCCTTGGTACTTGAAAGATTGTTTCTGTGTACAAAAGAACATTTCAAATTTGTATTTCTCCCATGGGAGAGTAACAGATGAAGTTTTCTGAAGTTTGTCTGGAGCACAAGATTCTGTGAAATGTTGTGGTCTACAAGTATGAACTGCAGTGGCGTGAAGTGTGTGCACACTGTCAAGAGTTCAACAATAACACATTTGTTTGAATGTGATTTTGAGGAGAAACCAAAACCAATCCTCCTATAAAGTGATTGGAAGTCAGACTCTGTACTGTAAACCTGTTTATACACTATGTAAGCTATTTGACTTCAAACTGTATTCATAAAAAAACATGTTAATGATATGTGCTCTAGACAGTTGCAAAGTAATTTTTTTATAATAATTACATGCATCAATGATTTTGTTTTCGACCAACAGTAAATTCACAGACAAGACAAAGACAAGAGACATCTGTCACTCACTCACAGCCTAAAACCAATCCTGATCTCACCTGCACAGCCAAAGGCCAGATGATACCTTGAGGTTGGACTGAATTTCACACAGCAGACATTGGCCTTGGCCTCGATGCTGGCTACTGAGTTGTCGAGATTGGTTGACCATAACTTCACTGAAACACAAAAACAGACGTGAACTTTTCTCCATTAACTGGAGAGATAGAAGATGACTTATGCCTGAAAGCTCTCAGACCAAGCACTCTTCGGTTACCTTTAGCATCATCAGAACCGGAGGCTAACAGCTTTGGGTCCATCAGGTTAAAGTCAACACTCCAACACCTTTTTTCATGTTCCTGAAAAGAAAGCAGAGGAAACCTTGAACATTGGTCATAACAAACATTATTGATAAATTGCATAGTTTTAAAGCAACATAATGTCACTTTGTGTACCTTAAAATAAAGTTTATGCAAGTTAGCCAGATGGGGTAGCAAATGAAACAATTGAGCTTACAAAGTACCAAAGCGGTAAAAGTTACATATGTTGCTTTAGCTAAGCAATCTATAAAGCCAAATGTGTAATTAACTGTGTTGATAATCAAAGAATGGAATCCACGTATTTACACTATGCTACAAACGGCAGTGGCGTGACGAGGTGTTAGACCTATTCGGTGCGGAGAGCTGCATGTTAGGCTCAAAGTAAAAAAATCTTCAACTTTGGGTTAAAGCGCTGCACTTGCTACCACCACTTTTTACCCAGCCATCCAATCACAGTGGAGAAGGGGCGGGTCAAATACCACAAAGACCAACCGCCACACCAAAAAACACTTAAGTAGCATACCTGGTAGACTTTGGACCTCTGGCCGGTGAATCCATCCCACAGAATGACAGTACCCTCATAGTCACTGCTGGCCAGAAGGTTTTTGTGATAGCTGCTCCAGCTGATACAGCTAAAACAAACAAGTTTGTGATCACTTTCACTTTAAGATTCAAGCTCACAATTCGTCACGTTCTTAATATGTTTTTCATTCACTATTTGTTTTGACTCAGACGTTGGTTTCTAGAATAATTTTGATTATGTATGTTTTTACAAATCCGGAGCATGAGTTTGATCTGTACAGGTCTGCACAACAATACAACTGACGCTCTGGCAAGACAAAAATATGGAGACATTGTTTTTCCATCCAAGTTCTAAAGGTTTCTCCCATTTGATGAAACCAGTTTGTAGTGCTCAGCAGATGTTGCCCTCTCAATAATCTTTTTTTTTTTTGGGGGGGGGGTTAAAGGTGATACCAACCGCTATAAACAAGGCATTGTAGGATCTAAAAAGATACCTGTACATTGATTCCCCCTACCTGATTTTGGAATTGCAGGTCATTTCGTTGACAGGGTAGTGGATGTCCACTGCATCCTGGATCACTGTGCCATACTCAAACACCTTGATCTTTTTGGTCACACCGGCGATCGCAAAGTAGTCACAGTCACGGTCAAACTCAATACTGAAAAACAGGAGAGAAAACAGTCACTGATAGTGAGTGGGCTGATAAAGATTATACTGTTAGAAAACGTGTTACAATGGATAGTAAAACACATCATAAATCTAACAAATTATATACAAAATGTTAAAGTTCCCATGGCATGAAAATTTCACTTTTAGGTGTTTTTCTAACATTAAGATATGAGGTCATAAGGAGCAAGGTTACCTCCCCTTTCTCTGCTTTGACTGCCCAGAGAATGTGGCCCACCCATGAGAGAGACACATCATGGCTTTCAAACGAGCAAAGTGGCAGTTGGTCAAGACCCCCCCCCCCGCCTCAATAGCTACAGATACAGAAATGGCAAGTCCTAAGCAAAGCTCATTGTGGGACTGGCTCTAGTAGCTGTAATTCTGCACCAAAGCTGAATTTTAGGAAAGAGACTTGAGATCCAGCATTAGGGGACCACTAAGGTCTATATAAAAGCATCCAAAAGGCACCATGTCATGGGACCTTTAATAAAATCCCACACTGAGCCTTTACAGATCAATGCCACAGAGTGTATAGGACTAATATACAAGTTCTTTTGTTCCTTTTTGTACCTGGAGACAATACTGGAGCCATTATAGAGGTCACTGGCGTAGGAGAGAGTGGCAAGCGGCCGCACAGAGTTGTAGCGGGTAAACTTAGACAGACACTCCATAAAATCATCCAGCTGGTTCAGGTTCCTGCCTTCATCTGGACACAATAGTAAAATAATATTTACAAGGAACAATGGGGACATAAACTATATATTATATGTTATGGGAAAAAGAGGTACAGTATAACAATACTTAATGTTAAAAGGGTTTCGTGACACATTTAAAAGCAATAAATTATTAATATTCAATCAATATAATAACCAAAAACATTGCCTTTTGTAATGTGTGCCACCATGTTGGGTTTCTGCTTAGCACGTTGCAGCATGTGTCATGCTTCCAATACTGAGATCATCAGAAACACTTAAGTTTGTGGAAAATGTGGTCTTAAATTTGAACAAAAAGTAACTTCAGAAATAACACTGGAGTGAGGCAGACACTGCCAATTAGCCATCCTTCCTGTGAAGTAAACATCCAATTCTAAGAACTGAAGCTACTACCTGTATCCTAACTTCATGCAAATGTCCCGTTTGTACAGAATTGGGACAACATACTTATCTGCCAACAGATGTTTTTAGACAAACTGCTGCTGTTGTTGTACTATTGCACCCATTCACTGCGGGATTGGTACCTGTGATGCGGGACATTTTGTTGGAGAAGTAGCACTGCTCCAGATCTTCAAAGTGAGCCGTAAGCCTCTTCCGCCTTGATGCTAGGGTGCTGTTGTACCAGGTCTGTCTTTTGCCCTGGCAAAGCAATCCCCAAAGTGTTAGTAGGAGTACCATCAACTCAGTGCTAGCACATAAAGACATTTATTTTGTTAAAACTAATTTATTTCATTCAGTTTCACTGAGAATTTTTGTTATGTTTTTCCTGTTAGCATTAAATAAATACACACCTTGACTTGATAGGCCTTAATTTATCATCCATTTTGGCCACTACAGTACATGCCAAAAACATGTGAGAGCTTACGTACACAGATTTGTTTAAATAGCTACGGAAGTTTATAGCATATTTCTTTGGAGGCAAAACCATTGCCCTACATCATATTATAATAACTTGCAAATAAGAGATATGCAAAAAAATAGTTGAACAGATTATTTCAAAGCCAACAAGGTAATTAAAATAGCAGATCTGACGGTTAAAGGAGGGTTAGAACTAGATTTAAAAGCAAACCGAATGTGTTTCTCTGACTTACCTGGGTAGTTCCACCGAATCCTGGAGGGTGGCTGTAGTCTGGTGGGTCAATAATACTACTGCAGCTGGTCGACAAACACAAATATACAGACATATGAGACACATTATATGGTTATACAGGAGCCCATAACATCTAGACTATATCCATGTGTTTTGCTATTAGCTATGTAGCTCCTTCAAAAAAGGTAAAGAAGTTCTTATAGAGCAACAGGCAGAACATTTTCAGCAGTAAGTAAAATATATGACAGATTTTATTTCATTAAACAAAAGATTCTCAATGTGGCTCTGTGCACTGTGATGCACGATGGACTCATTTGCTGTACAGATAGAAATTGTTAGAACACAGGAGGTCAGCCGTACCTGGGTGCTGGTGAGGGAGCCTCAACGTTAGGCACCGTACACTCTAACTCCATCATTGGACAGTATAGCCCGCTCATTTCCTGGAAAAGTACACAGAAATAACATGTTTTGCCCCTCAAGCTGTGATGAGTGGCTCCAGTTGTGGTCAATTTACAATATAATGATTTCATAATCATGTGTACTGCTCCTCAACCTTTCCTTTTAGAACATAGTGTGAAGGATAATTGGGTTACACATGCAGGAGGGTGATACTTTCCCTGTGACTTTACCTCAACACGCTTAATGTCCTCTTCTAGAAAGCTTAGCTCTTTCTGGAGTTGCTCCAGTTGCTGTTGACAGAGCCAGAAACAAAAATAAATATGCCTGTATATGGACAAATTTCAAAATCCTTTCATGACACACAGCAGTGCAGTTATAGTACCTCTCTCTTGTTTCTCCTGGCTTCTTTTAGGAACTCCATGAGGATCTGTCTCTGAGCTGCTTGGGATTCCTAGTGGAGAGAGACATAATCTCACATAACTACAAGTGGGAAAAAACATTAACACTAAAGCAGTAACCTTCACTCAAAGTGCATTTTAACTGACCAACTTTTTACTTTATCTAGTACAGGGATGTACATACATTTTATACAAGTGATTTTACTTTTATTTGAGTAAAAGTTCTTTAGTTACAGCACTTCTAGTGAAATGGCACTTCCACAGTACATACAGCATTGCAAACTAAAGTGCAGTTGTGCTGACAGGAATGATCAACATGAAGCACAGATTGGGCACCCATATAGCTCAGTGGGTAGAGTGGGTGCCCATATATAGAGGTTTACTCCTCGACGCAGCTGGCCCGGGTTCGAATCCAGCCTGCGGCCCTTGCTGCATGTCACTCCCCCTCTCTCTCCCCTTTCACATCTTCAGCTGTCCTGTCCATTAAAGGCCTAAAATGCCCAAAAAATAATCTTTAAAAAAAAATGATGCAGAGATTATTAATAGCAAGTATGTTATTCAATTCCACTACAGGAAACAAAGACAATGCTTTATGGGTGATGGATAATGCTTTTTGACAACTGTGGCTACAAGTTGTCTGGCATAACAAAATGAATAGAGAGCAGGAAGTCAAGTCATATTTTGGACAAATGCTCTTTTTTGGCCATTTCTTTCTGCAGTCTGAACTAATAAACACACCAAAGAAGGTAAGGTACAACATCCACTGCGGATATTCCCTAGAGATTTGCTAAAAAGACACAATCCTTGTTGAAACCCCAACAACCAAATTCAAGACACAGGATACGAACCCAGTAGCGCTCACACATTGATTGACAAGTTGTTTAACACAGTGACTAAAAACAAACAAGTACATTTAAGCGTTTTTGAAAGTTCCCTGAGGCCTGTACTACGAAGCAAGATTTGGTGTTAATGAGGTAACATCAAGTTCAACCCAGGGTTTTGCATATCATGATGGTGGATCATGTGTTACCGGGTAAAATCGCCATGGTAACTTATGCTGAACACCTTACCTGGTCGGGAGCAGGTTATGTTGGAGATTAGTGAACAACCGGTGTAAAAGCACCGCCTACTGACCAATCACTGCTGATAACGATAACGATTGATGAGGGTGTCACCGTTCTTAGAAGTTTTGGTGAAACTCAGTGAGCGGAGAGAGAGGTTTGCTCATAAAAGGTAAAACATTTAGAGACGGGCAACCCTGTTAACATTCCCTAACGGGTATCTTTATTAAAAGATATAGATTTTAAGCGGAGGGAGTTACCTATAGGCTATTTGTGTTTTACGATGATGAAAGTGCTTATTATTTAAATGGGGTCTGGTGGGTTTGGTGATGTGATTTCACCCCTAAATTAATAAATATAAAAACATTCTAATGTTGGCTGAGTGAGTTGAGCCTACATGATTACGTATAGGCGGTGTGCTTCTTGAGCTGTGTGTTGCCAATGCGCACATTGGTTTGAATTATGTTTTTATATTTTTTATTTGCACTGACGATGGCTTCCCACTGCCAGGGTTGCACAGAAATATTAGGCTAAAGCAACGACAGTTTATGGAAAGCACAAGTGTAATTTAGTCAGATCTTGTGCCTGACAGTTGGTTGATATTGAAGTGATATCGATAAGCATTGTGATTTACGCATTTACAGCATCAGCTATTTGTTTTTGCCAGCTTACCTTCCTCTTTTACGAAGAAGCGACTGTAATGCATTTAGCCTTTAAACCCGTGTCTGTGTTCTTCATATTTATATAAAATATGCATCTCTGGTAGATGTTTGTAATTGGTCATGCTGTGCAAACACCGCTTCTTTTTATGTGAACGTAATTCACTGGATTGGAAAACCCTGGGTTGATTAAACTAAACTAGGTGATGCCGGGTAACTGAACAAAATCCAGGGCATGTTGATCTTGAATCGTAATACAGGCCTCTTTGTAAAAAAAAAAAAAGAAAAAAAAGAAAAAAAAGAAAGAAATTAGTAACTGAATGTCTTGATTCAAATGATCTCTCAAGTGTCTGTCTCAACAGTCTTCAAAAGATTACAAATACAGAGTGGCATAGTTCCCCAGTGAAACACGCCATCCATGGAGACCGTCACTGCTGCTGGACTATCTTTCAAGACAGCTAACACAGTGCAACAGCCCCTTTTCAACATAACTGTGCCTCATTAGGTTCTCACATCCATGAGCAGTTGTCAGAATCAACAGGGCCATACCAATTTCATACCTGTTTGACATCTGCAAAAATTGTGTACAGTAGTTACACCGCTATTTTTATGGCACTGCTCTCTGAATTGACTTAAACAAATCAGCAGGAGGGACAAAGTGGATGTTTTAAAATGGCACAGGAGAGACAGGATGGTCTAGACTAAAGCTCCCATGAGCAGCAATGAAGGAGGAAAGGGTCGGTGAAATGTGTCAAGAAATGTCTACAGGTTGTGTAAAGATAAGTGTGTGTTGGACAGAGAGAAAGCTAAAGATTGTTGTCCAATTCCCACTGTTCCTTAGTAATCCTGGAGTGAGTTTTGCTATTTAAAAGCAGATAATCAGTGACATTTCTTCTCACATGTGAGGCAACTCAATTTCAAAACTGGTTACGATTTTAAAACTGTATGCCTACTGCTGATGTGACAGGACATGATCAACAGGATAGACAGTTGCTCCTACTTCTCTTTTCCTATAACTTGTTTTCATATCACATGGATTGTCAAGACAAGAAAAAGGGGATATTCCAGGCTATTCTTAGAGATATGTGCACCAGGTTTTACTGCATTTACTCAGCAAGTGTCATACCACATACTCTCTGCCACAAGGATCATGGCAAGCACTACTGAATAATACCATTCATATACCTCAACAACTCTGACTCTTTAAACACAGCCTAGAGCATCTCCTTGCAGATATATAATATGATACAACTTATAGAAGATCTAATTCCCAGATATGTCATTTCTCATGCTGTCCTCTGTCCAATATGATCACATTCACAGGTCTAGCTCTCGTCCATAAACGATGATTGTGAATCATCAGTCAAAAGCCCCCTATGTCAAATCACATTCATAAGCCAAATCACTGCAATTTGCTTAGCTATTGTATACAAAGCAATGCAGGATAACAACCTGACAAGCTATGTTTTACAAAGAGTTCTCTTGTCTCAAAACGATCTGACTACAAAGCAAACAGAAGGAAACAGAGCGCTTTGGTTTGTTTCTGAGCAACTTCTAAACCACCTCCAACTGTTTAAAAGCTAGTATAGTCCCCCGATGTTATGCTCACAAAACCGTTGTTGCAACTCTGATTTGTTTTATGACATTTCTTTGTCATTGTTCCAGAGCAAAATATGGAGACTATTTGTCTTTTATATTATTATTGAATATATTCTAATTTTTTGTCAAGATAAATGGATCTGGCCCAAAACATATCCTGTGCAGAGTTGCAGGGGGCATGCAAACAGAATTCCTTCCTGTTGCAAGGCCCCACGATAACAGGGTTGATGCAGTGTTCACAAACTGAATTTAAGTTTAATTACCACCTAGAATGCACCTTTGCGACTATCATACAAGAAAAGAATGATGAAAAATTAGTAGGGACAATAAAGCCAACACTTATTAATTAAGTACTAGTAGTAATTTATTTATTGCCATTTATAAATCACATTTGTCAGTCTTTTCCTACTGTATATTACGATAACTCGTAATTTAAATAATCAATTACATATGGATGGATTTATTTACCAATTAAAATCATTTACTTCCTGCCCCTAAACCCTAAAATTGACACATGCCCATTATGAGTCGAGACTCCTGAAGCCAGCCTGGGCAACAGTATTTGCTACAGCTCTGATGTGAACTGAAACTCCCCAAAAATAAGACAATACATCCTCCTGCATGCCCAATCCACTGTTGCACCAAGGAAACTGTCTACAGCAGGCAAACAAATATTCAGACCTCTGACAATAAAATTTAGGACGTAATAATAAACTTTAAAGCCTTTCTTGAGGGAATTGTATTCAATGCTTTTCAAAACCTGCAGATACTCTGGATTCACTGTGCTGCCGATTTCCCACTTATTCTTATTTCCCCGCATTAGTCTGCCATAATCATATGGCCCCTTCATTTTGATCACATTTAATTATCATGCATGGTTAACCCCCATTACTCAATTTAGTAGATGACTTTGCATCTTCCTTCTTTGACGTGGAATTACAAGTTGTGAGTCATCTGTGACTCAAAGTCACCAGGAGACATTTAACCATGGACTATTGTCTAGTCCTATGTGAATTTAAGAAGCCAGAATGCAGATGCAAAATGTAAGAAATGGTTAGGAGAGAACAAATTAAATGCATGTCTGATCACTTAGATTCTTACTTACCGCCTCCAGCTGCTTCTTCTTCTGGACCAGGAGCTCCAGCATCAGATTGACATTTGCAAGGTCCAAGTTCTCCTGGTCAGGACTCAACACGTCCTGGAACACCTGCCACCTTGACCCATTCTTTGTGGGACAGAGACACCAATCACTTACCAGTAACAGACCTTACTTAAAATGTAGGAGTGTAAATAAGTGTGCCTGTGCGGGGTGTTAGCATTCACAGGTAGAGAGAAACAAAGCAGTTACAGTGTGCATGTGTTGTACTCACAGGATGATCCAGTTTTAGTCTCTTCTCATCTGACCTTTGTTTCTGTTTAAGGATCAGTTCATTTACTGGAACATGGGCACATGAGGTGGAGTAAGTGGTGGGGGTGGGTTGAAGGAGAAAAGTGGAAACACTACTTAAGTATACAACAGAAATAGGGCCAGAGTGTGACTTATACACGAAAGCATTTTGATATATTGATGATTATTTATCTAAAATCTCTCTGTGAATTTTTTTCTGTGAAAGTCACTCCTACAATAGCTTGGAAATATGTACATGAATGTATTTGGACAAAAATATTTATTTGATTTTACCTAGCTCTGATGACAAAAGTAATTTTACTCAACCTTATTTTAATTTAAGTAATTAATTTCCCTTTTGCTTCATTGTAGCCAACATTACATACATGTCCAACAAAACACATCTAATGATTTGATTCTAAGATCATTACAGTGGATATCCTGACATACACATATGTATAATTGTTTTCTGATCATCAGTGAGAGCAGAAAAGACCAAAGCAACACCTTAGACATAAACAAACAAACTCTCTGACGCAAAATACTCACCAAGAAAGTTTGGGTAAAGCTGATCCACGTTATCGACAATATAGTTACATTTGGGACACCTGTTGCTGTCCTCCAAACTCTGGCGGATACACTTGAAACTGCAGGAAGGAGAAACAACTAAATACTGTGGAAATAACTGAACGGTTCAAGAAATGATCATTCCAAAAGGAATGATGTTCCTTTTGTATAGATTTGTAATAGGCCTAAATGTTTTATCAATTTCTTGCATCATTTATCTCGGTTTAAATTCCTATTTGACATTGGTAATCACTCCGCCTACGTGCACACATAAAGTCTGCTCATTCGTGCTACATTTTCAGTCCAAATCTTTAATGAATGCTAGGAAATAAAATGGAAGGGTAAAACAGTGGCTTTTCACCAATAATGCAAAGACTGGTTTGTTGCAGTGGGAAACTATAAACCAAACATCTGTGTTGTTATGTTTTATATAGTGTAGGTTCATTTAGGAGTTGAGTAAATTAGTGGACAGGTGGAATAGACAAATGTTGTCCTTCTCAATCTCTACCGGTAAGCTTGCTTAATACATTACCTTTGTACCTTATTTCTGTTGGCAAAAGTATAAATAAATGACAAATACCAGAAAAGGTTATTTCTGACGAGACCATTTTCTTTTCTGCAATCTGCTCTGCTGGGTGTGTGGTGTCTGTTTAAACAGCTCAACGGGTGTGCCATGTTCTCAAACTTGAAATAATTTGCTGTGAAGCAACTGTACCACTGACTGTCTCAGCTACTAACTGAACACTTACCAAAAGCTGTGCCCACACTTTGTCATGTGTGCCTCTTCTATCATCTCGAAGCAAATGGGACTGGAAACAAGTAGACAAAAAGGCGTGTTATGTGTATTTCACAAATGTAGATTTTGAAACAGTGACAGTAAACTTGTAATGCCCTGCAACTACAATCTACTCAGAAACGAACATTTTCACGACCACTCCAGAAATAACTCACCACACAAAATCGTTGCTTTTATCTTCGTATGAATTCAAGAGGCCGTTGTAAAGGGGTGCTTGATGGAGGGACTTCTTTCTGCTGCCTGAGGACGCAGATGGTCTGCTCAGAGAAGCAAACCCGCCCCGGGACGAGGGTACGGCGGCCAACGTTGGCACAGACAAGACGCCCTCGCTGGACGCTGCCAAGGTCCGGGAGGGCACAACATTTCCAGAATTGTTACCATTAAGGTTACTTGTGACGACGTTGCTCCCGACGCTACCGTTTGTGTTCCCAGTGCCTCCCGTGCTGCTGCTACTCGTGCTGGGCACGGAACCTGCCCCACCAGGGCTTTGCTGTGGCCGGTTGTTTGACATCATGTAAGGCCGACTAGAAACTCCCCAAAATCCGCTGCGTTGCTGTTCAAAGCATCCGGCCAGTGCTGCTACTTGGCTACTTTAGCAGGTTGGCTAGCTAGCTAGCTAGCTGGCTTGCTTATATGCTAGCATCCTGGAAGAAAGCAACAGTGGCCAAACATTTAGCGTATTTAAACGTGTCCGTCGATGTCTGCCTCACTTTTGTCACTGACTCTAAAGGAAAAAAGACATGGACGCTTAAACGGCCAATAAAAGAACCACAATTGCGTTGTCCAGGAGATTAGCCGGCTAGCTACTTTTAGCTACGTAGAGGAATCGCTTGAGTTTCCTCGATTACCCAGGTACCCAGTGTGCTGCCGGCTTTCAACTACCTCCCCCTAGCGAGAAGGAGCTACATTCCTAAAGTTTGGTCAAATTCTTTATTTCATTAAAATCAGCAAGGACGTAAAATTGGAAAGGATGTAGTTTTAGGTGATTTTGTACTGGATTCAATTATAGGCTATCTGTATCTGTTTTTTTCTTTTCATCTTTTTTCTTAAAATATTTTTTTCTTCTTCATTTATGTAACTGAACTGGGTAATGCCATCTTGAGCACCTACATGGACTTTAGAGTTAAAATCATTTTGTCACAAATAATGAATCCCATACACGAAAACCGAGTCAACACATAAACATGTAAAATAGCAATCTCAACAAATTCCTTTCAAGTAGGAAAACATATAATAAAGGCATTTTGCATTAACAGACTGACATAATAGTTTTAGATATAAAATGCTAAATAATTGTCTCTCATTTCTCTGAAATTCTCAGTTGAAACTCTGGAGAAAAAACAGCCCAAACAAAACAGTATAAAGCTGTAGGCCCTACTTCTGTGTAACCTAAAACGTTGCATTGAATCAGAACAAATAAAGGGCTTCCCATTCATTATGTTGTATTTTGTTTTCAATATCCTATATTTAATAAAAGGCCAACTGAGAACATGATCAACAACAACAAAAAATAAGACTATTGAGAGCAAGTTTCATAGTTCTGTAAAAAAAAAATATATAAATATATATATAGTAGTCTATGTAACATAATGCTTCAGAGGGATAATATTCCAATATGCACAGGTTAATAAATTACTTCCAAGAGGCCAAAAGTGACAAACCCCTCTCAGAAAATAATATAAACAATATACCTCAGGAGATAAAATCCTATTGAGCAGCACAGACACACAAGTTCTTTTTGGAATATTCTCAAAATATGATTTCAGTCTTACATAGAAATACAGATTTTTTTCTGAATAAATTGCCCAACAAGCAGGTAGGTCACATCCACAAGGTGTAGCCAGAGAACCGAGCCAAGAAAAACAGTGTCAAGTCATTCAAGCATCCACCTGCAGCTTTGCAAATAAAATCTAAGGAGCACTAACATATTCACGCTCACAGTTTATCCAGCCTGTGACTTACATTTCCATTTTTACCTACACGTGGACAAATAAGGGATCCTCCATGTAGGCACGCACAACATGGATTTTCCCATGTTTTTGTTTGCGGAAGAAGTTCATAATGTGTCATTATGGAGCTCAGTTAGGATGTGTAATAAAGTTTTCAGCAAGAGGAAAATTACTGGATAAGTTGACGAGTAAATTAATTTCCCTGAAAAGGACCACCGTGTACAACAAGATGTGTTTCTCTGGGCTGTGTAGGTCAATCCTGCACAATGTCATGTGACTCAAGAAAAAGTATTAAAAGTAATGTCAGTATCAGGAATATTCAATAATTATGCAGCTTTCAGTCAAACTGAATTAAATGCATGAAAAAAAAATGATATGCCTACATATGAATGTACACAGATACTTTAGATAGATAGATGTGTTTGTGTCGTGTTGCAGTATATAGACGGTCCCTAAGCACCGCCGGCTAGGTTGGAGGACGGCTCGTTTGGAAGAAAATTAGTTTGTAGCTCGTTGTTAACCTGCTACGTTAGGAAAGATCAGATTCATTTGTTATTTAATATAATTTCGCTATAGAGTAATCAATCCCAGAAGATTGAATCTGTGAATACATTTTTTAACTTTTCTCACGTAATGAAACCGAGGGAACAGATTTGTTTTCTGTGCGCACCGTTTAGTTTTTTCCCCAGCTGACACCAGGGGGGCTCTGAAGTATGTATTAATGCTTCAAATTGAGAAATAGGTTTTTTGTTTGTTTTGTTTTTTACAATTTGACATATCTTCCATATCATTAATTATGATCTATGGATTTTATAGTGCAGATTGATACCAAAGATACAAATAATTAACGAATTAAAGAAAATATTAATACATTATTAACTAAAATAGTGTGCATCTTGCATATAACGTCAGTCACAACTATCAGTTTTAGCTCATAATTTGAACACCTTAAATACTAATGCTCATGCAACAACTGACTCTAAATGAGTTCTTTTGAGCCAAACACCTGCAGTAGCCTACTGTATATACATTGTGTTGCATTTGTCCCCCTCAAGCCCTCTCCCTCCCTTCTCTATTTTATACCAGTGGTGGTGAAAAGCCTGCCGTCTTTCTTTCTCCCCTTTTCTTCTTTCTCCCCCTCCTCATTTGTCCTGCACATCAGCCTGGATTTTCTCCCATTGGGTCCCCCTCTTTTGCATGAAGAACTAAGTTGTGTGTGTGTGTGTGTTTGTGTCTGTGTGTGTGTGTGTGTGTGTGTGTCTGTGTGTGTTTGGTGAATGTGTGTGGTGGTGGCGTGGTGTGGAGTTAGCCTTGTTGGTGCGTGAGAGGTTAGTGAGCGTCAGAGATGTAAGAGAGAAAGAGTGGCTGACACAGAAAAAATAATGAGGGTTTGTGGAGAAATGAATGAGTGAGTGGGGAAAAGTGTGTGTGTGTCTGTGTGTGTGTGTGTGTGTGTGTGTGTGTTTATGTGTGTGGGTGTAGAAGAGAGAGCGGGGAAGACAGAGAGCGAGCCTCAGGGTCGGTGGGGTCAAGACCAACAAGCTCAGATGAAGGATAATCTGTGGAGGTCCCTTACAGCGGGGGGTGAGGCTCCGGAGCACAGTCATTCAGACTCTCTCTCTCTCTCACTCACACACACACTCTCTCTCTCTCGCTCTCTCTCTCACACACACACACACACACACAAACACACACACTTACTCTCTACCACACACCCCTTTATCACTCTTCCTCTCTTTCTCTTCTCCTTCATCCTCCCTTTCTGTCTCTTTTTTGTTGCTTTCTCTGAAACCCACCCCTCCTATTTCTCTAGTTTCTTTTTTGTTGCAGCTGGATTTCAAAGGCCACTTCGGCAGCAGAAAAAGTTGAATGTTTAGCAGGCATATCCCTCAGTCAGGCAGGCTAGGATTGTGGAAATTCCTGCCTCCCACTCTTTAGGAACCGTTTTTGCCCCTTCGGGGGCCTCTGCCATAACTGCCAGCGGCCTCCTACTCCATCTCCATCTCCATCTCCACCCTCGAGCCAGGGTCCTGTTTGCAAATTGAGCCTGACAGAAATAGAGGGGTCTGTGGGAGAAGAAGAGACAACATTTCAGGAACAAATGCAGCAACAACTGCCTATAGTATCCACTGTTGTTTTCTTATTTGATGGTAATGACGATGCATGAATTTTTCTGCATGTCATAAGCATAAAAACAATTGCAATAATCAGTCTTGCAAAAAGAATGGACACTTTAAAGTCCTTTTGCAGCCCACCCGTTAAAACACAAAAGTCTGCTTGCAGTTGACTAAAGCTATGCGGCCTTATAGCACTTTCAAGATCAGTATATATTTGGTTTGCAGTGTCTGGAAACATCTAAGTAAGTAAGTACACCTGTCTTTTGCGTTAGGAGGGCCTGCACACATTGCCAAAAGTTATTTTTCCATTTGCCAGGTATGGGGTTCATGAGTCAAAATAATAATCCATATATGATCAGATACAAAAACACACTTAAAGAGGCTTAAAGAGACAGTAGGATCATTAAGTGTTTCTGCATCTCTTGAAATGGACATTAAAACATGGATAATACTTGAACGGTGCAAAACCCAGTGTGGGGTATTACTCAAGGTAGATATTGAAAGTAGATTTGAAAGTATAATTTCCCCAGAAATTATGGAAACAGACACATACTGTAGTTACCTTAAAAACATGAGGCCATAATATCCCAAACTTGGATAGGTTAGGACAAGAAACATAACTCAATGTCTACTATTCACTTTTTTGGGAGCAGTAAACTTTAGCGGGTGGTAAAATATTGGTTAAAAGCTCCAGAGAACATGAGTTTTGGTATGATTTACCTGTTGGAGATTTTTTTTTAATTAATAATTTACAGTTTAATCAATAAAATAGAAGAATTAAAAAGCTTATTTTTTTGGTATTTTTACCTTCAGTTGGGCCCTTATTATATATAAACAACTCCTTACATCTCCCCTGCTTTATACCCCCCCGCCCCCCCCAACCAAACCTCCCATCTGATGCTACCTCTCTCTGTTTCTTCAGCCCGGGCTCATTTTACACAAGCTAAGAGTTCAGCACAAGGCAGGTAGCGTATTTAGACGACGAAAAGCTTGCAAAAACTCTTTTTATGTGCAAGACAGATGTTGAGCCTGTCAGTGTTGTACCACTGAAGAGAGCCAGAGCATGAGTGAGTGAGATGGATAGGTCAAGAGAAGAGGGAGTAAAAGGAAGAGAAAAAAGAGAAAAGGAGAAACAGGGGTGGAAGAAGGAAGAGGTAGGAGAGGGTTCCTCAAACCTCCACTCCTTCCTTTTGAAGTGTGTGTGTGTGTGTGTGTGTGTGTGTGTGTGTGTGTGTGTGTGTGTGTGTGTGTGTGTGTGTGTGTGAGGAAGAAAGAGGCAAGGGGTAACGAGGGAGAGATCAAACACACTTATGTTACTGTAGCAGGAGCAAACACCTCTCCACCCCCATCTCAGCCACCTCCACCATCATCCATCCACTGCCGATTAAGAAGACACGGACAGCGGTGGAAAGTAACTTTGTACTTTATTCAAGAAAGGTACTTAAGTATGAGTTTTAATCTTTCTATCTATCTAATTCTATCTCACTTAAATGTTTAGGCTTCTACTTCACCATATTTTAGAGGCAAATATTGTATAGTCGCTGCATTTATTTCCCAGCTGGTTACTCTGTGCATTCATATTTTACACATACACACAATGATGAATTATGATGCATGATAATAGACTGAAACACCAAACAGAAGTTAGTAAAATAACTCCATCTTAATCAGATACAACAGTAAAATGCTGCTTACACATAAATGCATCATTATAAATATAGTAGTGACTGTATAACAATATAACACTGTGGGGTTATTTTCTGCATGACAAGTAGCCTAGTTTTACTTTTGATACTTACACAACTGTACATTTCTGATTTACAACATTTGCAAGTGGTTGAGAAGGTACTCAAATCCTTTACTGAAGTAAAATTTGCTATACTACGTTGTAAAAATATACTCAACAAGTAAAAGTCCTGCACAGGAATTGTCAATCAAAAGAAGATGAGTATGTATTATCAAAATGTTCTCTACTCAACCTCATAATTCAGAAAAGGTTGTGTATTTTGTATATTATTATACTAATATTTATTATTAATGCATTTGTTAGTGGCTTTTTATAGTTGTAGTCGTTTATGGTTGTGCTAATTACTTTTATACAAAGCAGTGCACATATTTTATAAGCTGTATCATTTATTGCATCTGCAAAGTAACTAAAGCGAAGTTAAAAATTGAATATTTCCATCCGAAGTGGATGGATGGATGGATGGATAGATGGATGAGATCAGGACAAGAATAATAAAGGCTATATAAATAAAGTTTACGACCTCTTTCCTGTTGCCCCCTGCATCAGACAGACGTACAGCACAGGACTGGGCAGGGGGATGAGGAGGGGAAAGGATTTCCCTTGTAAAACTAAGTGTGAGGCAATGGAGGGAAGCCAATCCCTCCCACCAACCCACTACCACACTACCCCTACCGGTGATATCAGGGCGGGCAGGGGCTCCCTGATGAAAAACAACAACCTTGGACTCCGGAGAGGGAGAGGGAGAGAAAGAGAGAGAGAGGAGTGAATGGAGGAGGATATTACTACTACTGCATGGACCGGTGCAGATGAGCAGCAAGTCACTCTCTGAAGCGCACACAGGAGCACAACAAAACCAACAGAAGCTGACGCGCAGACGCCGAACCATGATTTAATGGACGGATATTTTTTACTTTCTCAGAAATTATAGGAAGGTTTCTGCTCAACAAGTAGGGTAACTATTACAGGGCTGGCACTTTGCACTGCACTTCAGTTTGCCTATGAAGTGACTTTTTTTTTTTTTTTATATATTCTGATTCACCTTGCAGCCATTTGGAACAGGACGCACTAAATGATGCCGCAGTGGTCAGGTAAAAATAAATGAAAGCTTTTTTGCAAAGTCAGTAGGCAGTGAAATTATCTGATTTCACCTGAATTTTTCATGCAATTAAAATCTGTCTGCAGTAAAAATAAAAAAACATTGTTCTTTACCATAGGCTTACTGATACGCAAACTGGAATAGTTGGACTTTTTATTTCTACCTGTGAACAAAAACTAAGGCTACATTTTGCAGTTTGCAGACGGTCACCTCCAAAGGAGTGTGGAGAGCAGCATCTGCGCCAAGAAAGGATTTAGATTAACTTACCTGAAGATCTGATTCTGTCAAACTTCTACTTATTCAAATGAATACTAAACACATGGCCTAACCTCAAAATGAAATAATCCAATTGAGAAATTTGGAATGCGACTTCCTCTTTATTAGTCTTATCCGTTTGGAATGTACTCCCAGTTTATATTTAATGAATCTCCTAATTTGTGTACCACAATCAATTCATTTTTATTCCAAAACCGGCAGCTTTAACAGACGTGTCTTTATTGCTGGTTTAATGTGCACATATAACAACAATCTGGTGTGAGACCTCTTGCTGCTGACATCGAAACCAGTGACAAACTTTTAAAAGGTAATAGACCCCCCTCCCCCCTTATTTTAAACACAACTTCCCTAACCTAAGAACAATGTTTTTAGTCAGAATACTGGCTATCTTCCTCGTCATGACTAACACGTGGCTGCTCAGCCCGGTTCGCTCCGATGCACTCAGGCGGTACAAACGCGCCATGGCCCGGCGGGCAGACAATGAGCTCTCCAGGCTCGCAGGTGAACCCTGCACCGTCTCCGGCGTCTGGAGGTCCCAGCGGCAACCCCGCTCCCTCTCCCAGTCCCAACACCGCCCTCCAGCGGCTCGTCCGATGACGCACACGATCCGGAGAGCGCTTTTCACTGTTAAGAGCTTTCCTGCGGTTTGTGCAGGAGAGTGCAATTTTGACACCGGGGTTCACCGGGTCGCTCCGGTGGGGGAAAATAAGCGAGGCTGGGGCGACGCAGAGGGTGTAGCAGTAGGAGCAGGGAACGGATATGTTACGTTGCCTGGACGGTTCTTTGGAAAACACGGGACAAGTGACAAGAAAGAGACAAATTATGTTAGTGAAAACACCACACAACAGCCCGGCATGTCTTTGCTTAGAGACGCCGGGCAGACCGTCTCCTCCTCGGGCCACGCGCAGTCCCCAGGCGGCTCCCGCTCCAGGTTCACCCGCAGCCTCGGTGCCACGTTTTCTTACGAGGCAGACGGCAACTCAAGTTGGGAGAAAGTTTTCCCCGACAGTTCAACAGATTCCAGTGGGCTCCAGGTCCTCTACAGGCTGCAGCATGAAGATGGAGACCAGCAATTCTCGACCGGGACTCTGGAGGACAGTACCGAGGACTTCTCCGGGGAGATGGAGGAGGCGGAAACGCCCGACAACCTGCCCGCCGGGAGCTCCTCTTCCTGGGGGAATCCCGTGCCAAAGGTGCCCCCTTCCTGGATGACCGCCCTTTACTTCAGCGGACGTCGGGAGCAGCTGAAGGTGAAGCCGACTGCAGGGGTGGAGCTGCCGAGGGCCGAGTTCAGCGTGGAGCTATGGGTGAAGCCTGAGGGAGGGCAAAGCAACCCTGCAGTCATAGCAGGTGGGTGAAAACTGATCATATCTGCATCATAGGCACTGATGTTTAGGAAATGTTGGAATGTAGTAACTAGGGCCTAAGTAGATCTAGCCTACTCAAGTAGTCTACTGATCGAGGCAGGACTATCGTACTTTTCTTGAGTAGGTCTACTTCCATTGCATACAGCTTAACAGGCTAGCCTACTACTCTATATCAGAGGTAAATGTTGTAGGCCACTTTTTACTCCACTACAGTTGTCTGACAGCTTTATAGTTACTTTTCAGATTACATTTTTACAGGCTTATTGTGTGGTATTAGTGCTTTTACTTAAGTAAGTAAAGGCAATACTCATCTTTGGCATCTCACAAAACTGAGATGCCAAAGATGAGTATTGATGATTAGTGAAATCCCTGACAGCTGTGAGCACAGTCTTATGGCCACACACTGAGATAGGGTTAGATGTCCCATGACAGTAATAGGGGAAAACATTAATTCCTTGTTTTTTCTCCATCATACTGTCTGAGAGCTTACTGATCTCAAGCTCTAGAGCTGACCCTCTGCCTTGTAGTTCTTTTAGTGTGTTTCCAGATATGTATATTTTGTCCTCCTTGGTTGACATGTTTGCCTATCAGTGTCAGTTAATCTCTTTAATTGCTTTGTGGTGGTTCAGTCTCCAACCTTTTTCTGCTTGCCTTGGTGCTGGGCAGGTAGTAGAGTATCAGGTACAGTTTTAGAGCTTCTTTGGGGAAAAGAATGATAGCAGCAGCTGGAAACAAGGTTGATGAGAGCCGTGAAAGTGAACCCAAAACAGAAATGTTACGAGCCAGAAAACCAAGAATTATGGTGCTGAATGTCATTGCAAAGAGCTAGGCTATACCATATTAAGTAACCCTAATAGCATTTGGGTTTGCCCTTGTAACAGCAATATCTTGTTCTGTGTAAAGTTTGTGTTAAATGGTTTCTAAGAAAAAATGAAGGCTTGTTTTTATGACAAAGGTCAAACAGAGTTTAACCAGGGGTTTGCTTCTACTGCAGACACGGTGACAGTGATGACAGAAATCCCAGTGATCAGGATTACATAATGACATTATGAGTGCTGAATAATCCCAATTTTGTTAAACAATTAATTAGCCATTTATTTAGCAAAATTACCAAAATGTCTCTGGTTTCAGCTTTTCCAATGTGAGGATTGGATTTGTTGATGATTGTAAGTTCTTAAAATGTTGGGATATGCACTTATAAATTCCCAAAACTGTTCACTGTGGTTAAAAATGTTAGTAGCTCCCCTGCACACCTGGATAATAGCTTACTCTCTATAAAAGGAGGAAGATACCACTCTTGTCGTGCTCTGATCAAGGCTTTTTTTGCCAAAATGTGTCAGCGCAAAAAATGTATATTATTTTTTTGCGTGTTATTATTACTGCATTAGGCTATTAGTTACAACCAAACATGCTTGTGCATTCAAAATATCAAATTACAACAAACAACAACAAAGCATGCTCTCATTGCCTCTCACCCTACCTCAGTTTAACTTCTTGACCGTAGCAATGTTTAGGTCCTAGTTACACTACTGCTGACAACGCTAATAATTATGGTAACTGTAATGGGGTTATAATACTGGCATTATGTAATTATGATGTTATTGGATAACCATACTGTAGTGATGATGACTATGTTTATTGTGATGATGGTGGTGAACATATTGGTGGCTGATGGTGATAACAATTAATAATTATTAAAAATAATAATAAACTTTATTTATAAAGAACCTCTCATACAGGGGTGTAGCTCAGTGTGCTCTACAATAGAGGAAGAAACAAGAGAATTCATAAAAACAGGCAAATGAAAACAAGAGCAAATACTTTGTAAATAAAAAAAATTAAATGAATAGCAAAGAACAGATGTAGGGAATAGCAAAAACAGGTATGCTAAGAACAACAGAATATGTAAAAGATAGAAATCAAACAAAGGGAGTTATAAGAACATTACAACATGTAAAAGATGAAAATAAAAAAGTAAGAGTGACGGTCAATGGCAATGCTGAATAAATACGTTTTCTACTGTTGGTTTATTACAATGCCCAAAGTAATAATTAAAAGATGATTATGAAGAAATATTATTAATATATCATTATAATATTATACATTATTATTGTAATGGGGATGTTTAACACCCGTTCTTTGTTTAATTGTATACAAAAACGCTGCATTGTAAAGTGCTTTGAATTGCCATTAAACAAAAATCCAGGGGATAAGTACAGGTGGTTGATCCTGTATTAGAAGTGCTAAGCTACTAAGTTCCATATAATCTATAGTGAGGTATCTGAGGACAATAACCTTATTTCATTTTGTCACAACAATTTAAATTGTATTTCTATTCTGGAAACAGACTTCTCAATAAATACGTGGTTATATAAGCGTGACAATTCCCAGCCTGTGTTTCATTCAGTCTCTCTCCTCACAGTTAGCTTGCCTGTGGGTTTCCATTGATTCTGAGCAGCGACTGCAGACACATTTATCCTATGAATTCATGAATCAATCCAGTTAATCAGGCTCTTAACATAAGGATGAACACCACTCTTTTTCCAACTTCAAGAATGTTGCATTTGAAAAGTTGCATATTTGACAGAACAACACATACATCAAACAAATTGAAGAGGATAGAAGCGCTACGGTGCAGCACCACAGCTGTCCAGATAGTGAGGGAGACCACAAACTGTTACGTCCACTCACATTTACTCTGATCAAAGATCCGACCCCATTATTCAATTTTTTTCCCCTCATTGCTTCCTTATGTGAGGGCGGCATTTTGTGGCATGGGTCTTTCTCTTTGAAGTGTCCTGAAGGAATTTGACAAATACAGTGAAAAGCAAATTCCTATTGTTTCTTCTAGACATGACATTGGTTTGACATCTAATGGTCAGTGATGATCTTATAAGCTATTTATTTGTTCATTGCATCCTTTATTATAATGTATGTGTTCCAGAAACTAGTACGCTGCTTGACAAACTACTACTACTACTACTACTTATTACGCTGATTCTACATTTCCTTAGGTGCTGCATTGTTCTGGAATGTATTGGAATTGTTTTACTGCATTTTGTGGCAGTACAACAACTGAAAGTATTGGCTGATAATAATGTCTAATATTGGCTAACATATTATTATGTACTGTATATCATATTTGTTATATTGTAAGGTTCTAGCGAATTCAACAAAGAGTGCAAAAATGTACAAGTTAAGACGGCATGTTAAAATGGACCACCTTATATTTTTTCCTCTGAGATTTCAAATGCATTTTATGTGTTTAAAAACAAGGCCTTGTCAAATATCTTTAGCTTTGAGTTTGATGCAAATGCTATCTATGTCAAAAGAAGTGTATGACTTAGTTAATCACAAAAAAGATTGCATAGCTCATTTATCCAGATTTGGGTGATGGTTACGAGATTTCAGTTCCATTAAACAGCCTACACTTCTTCATGTAGAACTTTTAAAGCTGCGCTTTTCGCTTTTCAATACTTCTCTATGAACAATGGTTTAAATGACTATGTGTAATAAAAAGGGGTCCCTGACAAACAGAGAATAATTTGCCCACTCGCCAGTTCCTCTCAGCTCTATAGTATTTTAATGCCTTTCAGCTCAGTGATTCGGTTTTCTAGCCCTAAACTATGCTGTTATAAACCTTGTTTTCAGCTGCAGCAGTCATTCTTTTCACCAAAGAAACTACTGTACTGATAACAGCTACCTGGCCAGCACCAAACAAGGGCAATGCAATGTTAGTAGATGCTGACTTTTTTCCTCCAAATGAAAACTTATGGATTTATTCATGATTAGTTGCAAGACAGATAGTAGATAATATAGATATAGATAATATATATGTATCTTAGGCATTGCATGTGTTACTGTGGATACACATACATTGATTCTAGTAAATTTGTGTAAGTACATTTGGTGATACAGTGTAATCTAATTCACTTGTCAAAGCTACTTTATATCCTAACTGCGGCTTTTTTTTAAACTAAATTAAACGCTTAACCATGAAACTGGCCCATCTCCTTAGGGATATTTTGCTACAGTTGCCCCTCTTTCCACACACACACACACATACAAACATATGCATGTAAACATATACACATGCACACAAACTGTTGAGGAGGGTGAAGGGGTTCCCTGACCCCTTGCCATCCCAGTTTTACACATCTGGGCAGCACATGTGGATCTGTGTGTGTTTGTTGCAATAGCAGATGGAAACATCAGGGCCTTGCCTTGCCTGAGTGAAATACCTCCGTCCTCCTTCCCCTCTCTGTTTTCTCCCACTGTCTCTGGCTCTGTCTGTTATACTCTATCTGTGTGGCTCATCCTCTCAGAGGTGTACCTCTCTTTCTCCATTGTCCTGTGTCCCAAGGACTGCAATCTTGCTGGTTTGTTTGGGTGTTTATTTATTCATTTTCCTGAAGGTGATGAGCATTTGTGCTCTCTTTTGACTCTGCAAGCTATTTGTTTGTTTGTTGCATCAATATCCTTTCAAAATAGTAATATTTGACTTTTCCCCATTGCCCCTTTGCTATAGGTGTATTTGACAACTGTTCCCATTCATTGAGTGAGAAGGGCTGGTCGTTAGGCATCCGCACTGTGAAACCTGCTGGCGCCAAAGACGCACGGTTCTACTTCACCCTTCGCACAGACCGAGCCGTAAAATCTACCACCGTCTATAGCCACCAGCGGTACCAAGCCAATGCCTGGACTCACCTGATGGCCACTTACAACGGCCACAACATGACCCTGTATGTTGATGGAGCTAAGGTGTGTGGTTTTGTGTGTGAGTTTGGTAATTTACCTCTTCACTTTTAACTCGTTGATCACTGAAATACAATGATAGTACTTTGACAAAGCCTCCCAACCCAAGGTCCACTTACTAGCTTTCTCTGACTCTTTGTCTGACAACTGAGCAAACTCCCACTAATGTGTGATATGGCTAAAGGCTTACGAAAACCTAGTAATTGGACCTTGAGTTGGAATTCTTTTGTCAAACTATTTCCAAGTTCAAGAATGAACTTTGATGCTTCAATGATACTGCTCATATTTTTCATCATCCAATTTTATTCATGCCAGTTGTAAACAAAGGCAATCTCCGAAAACATTGACATCGATCGATCTGAAGCAGCAAACAATATTTTGGGGGTTCAGGTGTAGCCAGCACATGTCTAGGTCAAGACTTGCTGTTCCGCAAGAATGGAGATGGGGTTGAGAACCAAAGCTTGAACGCTCAAACCTCTTTAGTGAATTCTACTCGCACTACAAACGGAAACCAGAACACTTCCGATGCAAAAATCTTGTCCCACTGCTCACAGATTTCGCTTTCAAATGTAAATTTTTTTAATACAGATTATGGACAAAGGTAGTAGGACAGAGTGAGTCTTTGGTTTACATCATCATTCATTTATGATGATACATTTGTTTCTGCTCCTTTTCTCTTCTTGGCTGTGGTTTCTCCTCTGCTTTTGTTCTCTCAGGTGGGAGAGAGCAGTCTTCAGTCAGGGAATCTCTACAGTCCCTTCATGAAGACGTGCAGAACCCTCTTCCTTGGCAGTAATCAATCAGACCAGGGACACAGCTTCAGGGGCCATATTGGGGGTTTGGTCTTGTGGGGCTATGCCCGCTCTCATGAGGACCTGCTGAAGCAGCCATTTCAAATTGACAAAAGCGAGCCACTTTTGGCGATGTGGGCTGACTTCACTAATGTAACCGACTCTATTTAATTTCTACACTTTTGGTTGTTCAGTCTTTGCTTTTGTTTATTTACCCGTCATCATATAAGGGAAATTATAAAGCATTACTTATCAGTGTTACTCATTTCATTGTTTTATATTGAAATGGGTTCAGATATTGTAAAATTAATTAAAATATAAATTTTGCTTCTAACTTTGAGGTGGAACAGCTTTGGACTCCACACAAAGTTGGCCTCCATCCAACCATCATCACCACTCCGGTCCCTGAACAAGAACTGGTCTCCTCGTTCCTGCCACCACCATGTGGCTTGACACCCTGCGATAACACCGACATCATCTTCGGCTACAACAACAACTGGGAGCTTCGTGCTACCAAGCGAGTTCGCTACAGGATCGTCAACCTCTCCGATGACGATGGCGGAAACCCCACCGTGTCGCAAGCCCAGATCCAGCTCCAACACCGTGCCCTAACTGAGGCCTTTAGCCCTTACAACATTACCCTAGATCTGAGCGTGTACTCTGTCAGAAACTCCAGCTACCGACAGCGGTTTATCCTCAGCAACTGTCGAATTGGGAAGATTGGAAACCGCCAATGTGACCCTGAGTGCGACCACCCAAGGACAGGCCACGATGGAGGAGACTGCCTTAGATTGGGGCCCTGCTACAATTGGAAGAGACAGGACGGAGTTTGTAACATGGAGTGCAACAGTATACACTATGATTACGATGATGGAGACTGCTGTGACCCAGAGGTCACCAACGTCCTCAAGACCTGCTTTGATCCTGAGTCTCCTGACAGGTGAGGTTATAGACAGAAGTCATGCCACACCATTCTGCTGTTCTGAGTTTCTCTGTTTAACAGGAATACAGTTTTATTTTCTAACTATTTCCAAGTGCTCTAACATGTAGTTTCTTTTCAATTTATGTTAAGCTACTGTGAATGAAAGTTAACTCTGTATACAGATTTTTTTTAGACAGCTCAGGGTCTTCAAACGGCAACAAAAACAATATGTGCCAACCTACACCTTGAAGCATACACAAACAGTGTTCCAGCCAATAATCCACAAGAAGGATTTGGGGGTGGGGATGGGGGGGTTAGTGCGTGGAAACACAGAAGGGAGGGGATGGGATGAGGAGTAGGGAGGGCGAGCTACCCTGATTTTGTTTGAAAAAACTTCAACAAGAAGTGCCGTCACCCAACATCGCTTAGAGCACCTTTAAATTGAGAATTGAAGCTTTAGTGCGTAACGTTTTCATATGAATGAACATCAGTTACATTCAAGCCATTGCCAAATGAGTTGCTACAATCTAGTTATTATTCTAGTTAAATAATTTCTGTGTCAAAGGTGGAATTAAAATAACTATTATCACTTTTGTCCATAAATGGAAACGACATAAAGGGACTGAAGGTGTTATTATGCCAACTAGCCACTGCATGGGATATTGCTTTTGGTAGCAGGCACTTTTCTTGATATCGCTTTCCACTGCAGATAGTACCTATTATACTGCTATTGATTGTAGTTTGGCTATTTGAAAATTGTGGTTTTTGCAAGATGTCCCATGTCGGCCAAGTGGCGGTTCTCTTTGACTAATCAGTGCTAGTTAGCAGTCTTAGCTCCACCTTCTAGTATTGGCTCAGATTGTTGACCCAGGTGTTCCTAATAAAAAGTGCCATGTACCAGGTAATATCACAACTTTGCTGATGAAAAAAAGAACTTTTCCAAGCGAGTTAAGTCAAGTCCAGCTCTACCATTTACACTTAACTGAATAAACAGTATAGTGAGCATTTCATCAATATCAATTTATATTAAGACAGGAGGAAAATGTAAAAGGCTACATTGTTAGAGAGACACAGTCGAGAAAGCACTTAGAGGATAAATATTTAAACCAGTGAGCACAACATGTTTTTCCAGAGGCAAGAAATCTCTAAACCCCCTCTGAGGTGAATATCTGCCTCAGCACACTGAATTGTGCTTCAGCAGGGATGAACAGCTCAACATGCTTCATGTACAAATGGGTACTCTCACTTCCCCCATTGGTTTTTAGAAAGAAAGCTCTGTGAAGTGGAGAGGGTGGGTGTATAGGCCAAAGTACACAATTATTTTTACTAAACAACTCAAGCGGCAGCCCGCTGCCTTCCATTTGGTCTGACAGACAGGCTCATGCAGAGTTCCAAATAGCTTGCATGAAGTCTTGCCATGAAGTCGTCGGCCCAGGTTCTTAAAGACCCCATGCTTAATCCAAATTGTAACCAAAAGCTTAACACTGGGCCACTGGGCAACAGCACATGGGAACTGGAGCTATTATTAAAATGATTTAGCAATTGATGTCCGGAGTGTGAAAGCATAACACAAGGATGTATTAATGCTGTTTAAACCAGTAAAATAGTTAGTTTTTCCTTTTATACTTTAGTCAGATGAACCTCTCTTTACATATGTTGCTGCTGCATTTTGTTATTACAATTCCTTGTGCCATAATCCAAATCCCAACATCGCAACTAAAGCAAAGATCCATAATTAAAAGTTTTCTGTCTTCATATTGCTTAAATACTCAATTGATTTACTGTATCTGTATGATTTCAGACTTATTTATAAAAGCTATTTTGTATGCGTATAATTATGAAACATTTGGTATAAAGGGGTGAAATAATGTATATCATCAAGTTGACTTGGTGCTTACTGCACTATTCCACAATCAGCCCTCTAAGAGGACTAAGTATGAAGCATGGGCATATTTTGGTTATTATAAGAATGCCAAAGGACAGTTGATTGAAGATAGTTTTCCTGTCTGCAGAACTTGCAGAAAAAAAGTTGCTGCTAAAGGCATTGAACACACTTTTAAAAATACCACGATAATACCCAAAACTGTGGTAATTTTGGTCACTATAACCGCGAGGTTATACTTTCATACCGTTACATCCATATCCACAAGTGGTATAAATGATTACAGTTTTTCTTAATTTAGGGAGCAAATACAACTGGTGTAAAAATGACAGCTTTGGCATTTAATTACAGAGTTACTCCTCCTTTTTTAGTTTCAAATCAGGTTAATTATTGTCAGACAAAATAAAGTAAAGGCAACACAGTGCCGACAAGCACAAAAGAGGTTCAAGAAGCAGAGAATTGAGAGTATGTAGGTAAGACAGATTTCTAAAAGTTTTTTATATTTACATCATCACATTAATTTTTGAAATGATTTACCATAATGGCTTATAGTTGCTGGACTATGAATAAAAGAAAGACAAAACTTACTATATGTTAATGCATTATCTAAAAGGTGGATAATGCCTATTATCAAATGAATAAATGATGGTTACAATTTACTTGCAGGTAGCAACATAAGAGTGACATGACACTGTCATGAACGAGTCATAAAACATTATAAAAAGTCATAAACGCTTATGACATAATGCTTCTTTTAGTGTCATTCGTTTTTTTCATGACAAGTTATGGTTAGGGTTAGGTAAGGGTAAAAACACAACATTTTTCGGGTTTATGTTTCATGACTGTGTCATGACATTCTTATCGAGAAAACATCAAGTAAAGTGTTACTTAAATCAAATCACATAACAACAGAAGCTTATTGATAGTAATTAGCCACTTGTAAGCAACCACGTTTTGTAAAAACACGTAAAAGCTTCAACATTCACGAGTGGGGTATTTACTTACATAGTCGTAGAGCATAACGCAAAAATCTCTTAAGCTTGTGTTAACCACAGAACTTATTTCAAGCAACCAACAATAAAGCATTAAAAAACAAAACACTGACTTTGAGACGGGGGAACTGGAAGTGCAAAAATGCTAACTCATTTCCTGGTTTTAGGATTCTATCCTCCAGCTCTCTATCGCTTTGTTTATCTTCTCTTTGAGAAAAAGAAAAAGGAAAGGTGCAGGGCCCCAGTCCCCTCCTTCCTAGGATCCTTTAGAAGAGGAAGAAGAAGAAGAAGAAGAAAATGTAGTCTACTTTTTGCTGACTTGGTAGCCTACTAGCAAAGCATGGCATGCTTTTGACCAAAAGATCAACAGCTTAAATACTAAAGTAGAGCTGATAGCTCCATCACTTCCCTTACACAAAACACAAGGTGCACTTGAGCAAGGCACTTAACATCTGACTGTTTAAATGTCCAAAAGAAGAAGACACGTTAAACTGGACAGCTCCAAATGGCTAGCAGTAGAAGACTGTGGTTGTACTGTGCAGCTTCCAGGTGTGAATTTGAGCAGCTGTGTGAATGCTAAACAGGCTGTTGTTGGAAAAGAACCTGGTGCTGTTGACTCTCCCTGGATGACACAGGTTAAAGTTAGGTAAAAGTAAAAAAACTAAGTTGGCTTGCATGTGTGTGTTCTCATTGCTTGGCCATATGTAGGACGTTTGAAGTGTGTCATAAGTAAATGTTGATTTATGTTGTCCTTAGTGGGATAGACACCGTGAGACAGACAGAATTTTTTTTGCTTTGGTAGTTGTTATGGTCAGATGTTCTCTCTGCTCAGTCGGGGCTCTCTACCCTGCAGAGAGGAGATGGACACTAATGAAAAAGGTTGGACAGCAGACAGCATTCTGCTCTGTTGTTTTGCACAAACGGGTCTGGTTCATTGGCCTCAATTAATCAAAATGCTCAGTGATTTATTCTGGATTTAATTTAATAGTTTTTGCAAAGAATATACCAAAAAGCAAATGAGTATTTATCCAACACACTTACTTTTGAATAATAACTAGAATCCATTTTATTTTGATATATGACAGGGAATAGGATAGATCAATATAATGTGTTGATGTGAGCATGCTTTTATAAATCATGGCCCTGGATCTGATCCACATTGTGCAGAATGTTTTTGCATGAGAGACTTCCATAAATAAGGCCTCTGCTTTTCAGATTTTGAAAGTAAAACTCAAAAGTCACAGGATGTGTGTACTTCTACGCAGTGATGTAACTCTTGCAGTGAATGTTGCCAGAGTTCCTGTCTATAAGCTCCTTACCTCCCACTAAAAACAACATGAACAGCCAGGACACAGGAGACCAGAGTGTAGGTCTTCTGGAAGGGCCTGACCCCAGCTTGTTGAAAATGCTCGTGTCTGCGAGTGCTTTGACATGCCTGCATGCATGTTTGTGTGTGTGTGTGTGTTTGCGTCCCTGGATCTCAACTCAAAACGTTCTCAGGCTGAGAGACAATTAATGTGAGGATGACATTTTGCTGGCATTTGTCAAGCACTTAACCATTTTTTGGGATCTGGGTTTTTGAAATCCCACCTTCCTCTTTTCTCTGAGCTCTTGGCCAGGTATTCAGATTATAGGACCCTATATGTGTGCAGCTGCTGCTGGCCGGTACAGGGCCAGAGGTTTTTAGGGCCAAATACTGTCACGGCACAAATTTGTTGTTGATAGCCAGTTCTAGAGCTATGGCCAGGTACACTGCAGATTCTGGCATTACAATAAAGAAAAGGGAACAGGAACGGGAAAGATGGACAGAGAGAAAGAGAGAGAGAGATGCAATGGTGGAGAGGAAGTAATGGGGTGGCGGGGGACATCACGTTCATTTATGCTAATAATCCAGGATTTGCTAACAGTTTTTGGTTAGTAAATGCTGAACAGTACACTTATGTGCAAAGAGCTCCATACAACTCCCTTGAAAGGAAAATCCCGTTCCAATCTTGTTTGATGCTTTACGTGCACGTGAATCTCAAGTTTTGTTGCGGTCATATTTTATTCCCTAATAAAAACATAACTGCAATGTTTCCCAGAACAGATGCAACTCTGCATCTGATTGAGTTTGTTGAGTCTCAACAACAATTGATCCATGGATATTGCCTGCCTTATACTGTACTTTCTATGATAGTGAGCGTTTGCCACATGCAAGGGCATGCAAGTCAATATATTGTAACTGACCATTTGCTAAGCCCCACTTCCCTTAGGTACTGTTGCTAAACATGGCAAGCTTTTCTTTTTCACATCACACTTACGCAGTTTAGAAGCATAATGGTGGAATACCACTATTACTATTAAATTCTGGAACAATGGGTTCTTGATTTCCACGAAAAGGTAGTCAAAATCAATTGGATTAAGACACTTTGCATGAACTTAATTTCAGCCTGTAACATTACACAAACACAAGTGAAGTGCACGGTAAAGTCTAAAATATATTTACATGTTTAACTGCTGTTGGTGTGATATTTTTAGAGTCTGTCTTCTGATTCTTGACAGTTCAGAGTAACAGACTTGTAAACAATAATATTTAAAGTGGACACATATCTACAGTTTTATATGGTGACATTGCTAATGCTGACTGCTGTTGATTCATGCAGTGTTTGACTTGCCCACAAATGGTGATTTTGTTAATTCATGGTTTTCACTTAAGTCATGTAGAGGCATTTTTGGCCAAGCTGTGCCTCAGACTTCCATTAAGGCATCCTCTGAGTCTCAGAAGTTGAGAAGTCAACTTTTTAGTGGTCAACTTTCTGTCACTTGTAATTGTACAGCCGCGGGTGATGGATACTGCATGCATCCTCAACTGTACTTTTACTTAAATTTTAAACCTTATTGAGTCAGGCAAAGTGCCTGAGAAAACATTCATATTTACAGTATAACACATGCACTCAGGGATGGATTGCATTAGGGGGAGGATTTCACACAAGAAGGACACTTGGATGCTGAGTAACACCTTTGGACCATTTAGAGGCGAAGTGCCTCACTTAATACTAGATTGAAAGTAATGTATGTGAGAATGGGGATTACTGCTTCTTATTTAATTCATCCATATTTTTCCCAGCTGAAAAGCTGAGATTTTACAGTCACAAGCTCACCTGTCTATCCCTCAGGCTATAGGAACAGTGTAAGCAGCACTTTGCCAAAGCTGAATTTGTTTGTGCACTTTTTAAGCTTTTAAAATTGAAGCATGGTTAAGCAATATTTTTTTTAAATTCAGCCCTACAGCCAAGCTTGATCAAAAGCATAACCCTTAACTTCTTTATAAGAAACCAACATAAAACAAATCATCCAAATATACTTTTAGTGACTGAGGTATAGATTAAAGTATGTCTTTGTAATTTTAACAAAGTTAGCCCTACAGCTGAACTTGATCCATTTTATAAAACCACCCTGCTTGAGACATACAACATAATACAATAATCCAGTATGTTACAATCATTGAAAACACTTACATACAAAGACTTGCTTGTTTGAGATGAAAGAAAACAAGACTTTACAAAAAATAATATGTATGATTCATACATTTCCCAAAATTTAGTTTGATAGAAGATGCACCACTAGATGACTTGGCACTGTTGCTACCCTGTACATGAAGCATATATCCCATATACTGACAACCGGATTACTTTTTTTTTTATTAAGCAGAAACCATAGTAGGCTCTGCTAAATCCTTTAACTGGCATCCACAAATTGGGCAGCTAGTGAGACCCCACTGCAAGACTCTCAGACCAAGGAAGCCCTAATGGTGATCGTGTGCAAAAGATTTCCAGCTATGAAAGCAAATGACATGTGACATCAAATCAGCCAGGGAAAACAAAGTCGGCTTCACACATCAAAGTGCCTCCTGGGTAATTTATCACAGTCAGAGAGAGAGAGAGAGAGAGAGAGAGAGAGACAGAGAGAGAGAGAGAGAGAGAGAGAGGTGTGTGTGTGTGTGTGTGTGTG